>NC_054375.1:27847193-28147193 GCF_017654675.1 Xenopus laevis
TTTTGGGCTTCTGTACCAGCCCAAGGTATAGCCCTTGATCTGCTGTCACTTACTGAGCTTAGGGACTGACTCAAAATATACAGTACACAATATAAATGTCACAATATAAGGCTGATTAGTAATTAATACAGATAATTACTACATGGCAGCACAGAAACCAGTGCAACTAGCATCAGAATTTAATAATCAGCCCTGTAGCATCTGCTTATATTACAGGCCAACCTCATTTTCTGTTGATAATTAGTGACGACCACTAAGCTTAGCTTCTCAACAGCTGCTCAGAGCCCACTGAGCATGTGAGTGTCACAGACACTTTCCAAGATGGTGACCCCCTGTGACTAGTGTAAAGTCCTGGATCATTGCTGCTATTGAGAAGCTGAAACTTTAGGCTGGTGCAATAAGTTCAATATGTAAAATAAGGCATTTCTGTAGCCATATTCATTTTTAGGGTTTAGTTCTCCTTTAAAGGGGTAGTTCACCTTTCAGGCATAGTTTTCAAATAGTTCACCAGAAATATTTTTTTTAAACTCTTCTAATTTGATACATTAGATGATACATTTCTGAGAATAATCGACAATACACAATGAGAAAGTAATAGGGACAGTATACATCCCTTTTCAACAGGAGCAGAATGAAAGCCTTTGCTTGAACACATTTGTTGTATATTGTATAAAGGGGTTGTTAACTACTGAACTGAAAAAAGTGTTTGGAAGGTTGTCAGATTTTTCCCCAGAAAAAAAAACAACCTTTTTCAATAACTTTCCATTATTTCTTTTACTGTTCCAAATTCTAAGTTTAAAATTGAATGTTCCTGTCTGTGGTGTTTTAGTCTGTGGTGTTTTAGTCTGGCAGCTCAGTAATTCAGGTGCAGACTCTAAACTGTTACAATTTGCTCCATTTAGTTGATACAATTAGTTGATACATTTCTCAGCAGTATCTGTGGAATATGATCAACTATTGTATCAATTCTAATTGCTGCCTTTAATGAAACCCATCGATTCTGCTCAGCAAAGATAAGAAACGTATCAATTTAGAACAGTTTACAGGTTCAACGAACCACCCTTCCCAGAGCTGCTTTAGCAGGTGAAAAAAAAGACAATATTAAAAACGGTGACAGATAGAAAAAAGAAAGTAATTGGAAAAAGTCGTTATTTATGGTGATCTATCGGAAAACAACTTGTTGATTGAAGGTGAACAACCTCTTTAATTAAGACATATATATGGCTTTTGTCAGTTCTAGCACTAAACAAGAAAATAAAACCAGTGTCACTTTAGCAATTCCTGTTACTTTCTGGCCCTGCAGAGCACATGAGGTGCTGATAAAACTAATTGCCTATCCACTATGAAGCCCTCTGATAATGAGCTGCTCAAAGGCTGTTGCTCAGTGAAGGCAGGAATTTGTTTGTTCAAAGGTAGAAAAGGAGCTCTAAACAAATTGACATATATACAGGGAAAGAAGGCAGAAAATAAATCCAAACCAGTTCTTTAACAAATTTAGGAATGTAAGTATTTTTGTTTAAAATTAAAGGAAAAGCCAAATTACAACTTCAACACAAGTTCTATCTATTGTGCTCATTTTTAACAAGGGTGTTTTAGGTATATATTATCCCACTAAGAAAAACCACAACTTATTCGCTGTTCTAATGATTTAGGCCATAAAAAACATGGTCGTCTGTATGTATGGATTGGCCAGTTAAATGGTATCCATCTGTTCGACCTGCTGGCCAGATACTGTAGAGCAGTGATCCCCAACCAGTAGCTCGTGAGCAACATGTTGCTCTTCAACCCCTTGGATGTTGCTCTCAGTGTCCTCAAATCAGGTGCTAATTTTTGAATTACAGGCTTGGAAATAAGTTTTAATTGCATAAAAACTAAGTATAGTGCAAGTAGAGCCTCTTATAGGCTGCCAATCCACATAGGGGCTACCAAATAGCCAATCACAGCCCTTATTTGGCATACCAATGAACATTTTTATGCTTGTGTCGCTCCTAAACTCTTTTTACATTTAAATGTGGCTCATGGGTAAAAAAGGTTGGGGACCCCTGCTGTAGATTATCAACCAACCTGCATAGCCAGACACCGCAAAATGTTAAATATACTTACGCATAGTCCCGCTTAAATACTGATTGTAGAACATCTTGGCTTAGACCATTAAAACAACCCTACAATAAACAGAAATGTGGAATTAAAGATACTGTACAAACAGAAATGTGTAATTGAAGATACTGTACACATAAAAGGTCTTAAAGGAACAAAATTAGAATACCTTAATTTTCTTTTCAACTAAATAGACTGTAAAACATAAAATCGTATTAAAGCAGTTCTGCTGGTTATTGGCCCAAGTATTGTTGAGCAACAGTTGCCTGTCCTGAAAGTGCAATGGCCACTTTGTGGCCATTCCTGTTCAATCCAGGTCAAATGAATGGAGGAGCAATTTGCATCTCACCTAACCAGCTGCAAAATGCCACAGGCATTTCCCATGTGACAATAAAGAGACAACTTAGCAATACATTATTTAAGAAGAGCTCTGTATGGCACATTTGGTGCTGAAAATGTTTATAGGTGCAAAATGTTTAAGCACAAAAACAGCCAGTTGGTGCCTTAAGTTCCTTGTGACAATCTTTTGATTGTTACATGAAACAGCTAACAAAATATCTCCCTATATTACACATCAATAACAGAAAGGAGACTGCAGGAACTCCAGAATTTTATCATAGGAGCTACAGACAGCTCTCACCACTACTAAAGTGCACAAGTCTTTCATTAGAAAGAGGCTGCACAAATTAGAGCTGAATGAGAAATGTGCCAAACAGAAACCTTCATTGCCAAAAAAAACATTGGGGCACTATTAAAGTATATTAAAGTTAAATATTAAAGTTTGCCCATGAACAACTAGGCAAAGGCCAGGACTTCTGGAACAATATGCTCTGGACAGAGGAAGCACAATTATTTGGCCCCCATACTATCAGACTTGTTGGAAAAAACCAAAGACAACATTTCACAAGAAGAACCGGATAGCAACTGTAAAGCATAGGGAAAGAAATGTTAGTGTTATGGCCTGCTTTGTTGCATCAGAATTAGGAACCTCACCATCACAGAATCCACACAAAATTCAAGGCTACCTGAGGATAATTTGAAACTGTCAAAAGATTAAAGCTCAACTCTAAGTCGACCTTGCAATACAACAATGACCCTGAACATTCCAGGAATTCCACCAAAGATTGGCTGTATTAAAAAAAGGTATGGGACCGGTTATCCAGAATGCTTGAGACCTGAGGTTCCCGATAACATATCTTTTTGTAATTTGGATCTAGAAAATCATGAAAACATTGAACAAACCCAATAGGCTGGTTTTGCTTCCAAAAAGGATTAAATATATTTTAGTTGGGATCAAGTACAAGGTACTGTTTTATTATTACAGAGAAAAAGGAAATCATTTTTACAAATTTGGATTATATGGATAAACTGGAGTCTATGGGACAGTGTCGGACTGGGACACCCGGGGCCCACCCAAAAACCTTTGACCAGGGGCCCACTGATCTATTTTTCCAACTGCCTCTTTGTTCTCATAAAAATAGGGAATGACCATGAAATAAGCCAAATGTTTAACAGCATGAGGGCCCGCTGACAACTGGGTAGGGATGCAATGAATCCAGGATTCGGTTCGGGATTCGGCCTTTTTCAGCAGGATTCGGATTCGGCCAAATCCTTGTGCCAGGCCGAACGAAATCCGAATCCTAATTTGCATATGTAAATTAGGGAAATCCCATGACTTTCTGTCACGAAAGATTTTTTTCCCACTTTTTCCTTTCCTGCCCCTAATTTGCACATGCAAATTCGGATTCGGCTTCGGCATTTGCCCGAATCTTTCACCAAGGATTCAGGGATTCGGCCGAATCCAAAATAGTGGATTCGGTGCATCCCTATACCTGGGACTTTTCCTGGTATCCCGGTGGGCCAGTCCGACACTGCTATGGGAGACGGCCTTTCCGTTATTCAGAGGTTTCTGGATAATAGATCCCATACCTGTATGGTCTACCGCAATTCAGGTTATCTATCCTCCAGCCTGAACGCAGGTTAATGTACCCACTTGTGTTTATTTCTAATTATGGGACCCCATTTAGATGTTTTAATAGATTTCTCTAAATGTGAAGCTATAAAATGAATAAAACAAATACCTTCATCTGCTCATACGTCAGAGAGGAGATGATAGATAGATGATAGATAGATAGATAGATAGATAGATAGATAGATAGATAGATAGATAGATAGATAGATAGAATAAAGGATTACCTTGCGAAGTATCCGTGAAACATGTGAGAGAGGAGAGGCTAGGGATCCGCCGGCACACAGCATGATGAGAGCGATTGAAAGTCAAGTCACACAATGACAACTTGTGAACCGTCGCTGGGTCACTACCAGCTGAAAAGAAAAAAAAAAAAAGCGTACCACTTCTAGAAACCTCTTAACCACGTGGGTGTGACAGAAAGGTTAAAAGCAAGGTAAAAGGCCGATTTCCTCACAGATTTTCCCCTCCTCCGTGCTATAAAACAAACGCCTGCTTGGAAAGCCTCACGGCTAACAGCTAAAGAGCACGGCTATACCACGTTATTTTACCTGTTTTGCACTACTCTTAGGATAGAAAGGGCTGATGTTTGGAAGTTCCGCAGAAACGTCACGGAGCTTGAGTGATTTCTTACAGGCGTTATTCAGGGCAGCTAAGTTGCAGCGGCGTGGGGTCCTTCCTCTCAAGGTCAGCGGGGATAGGAAGTGCAGCATGTGTTACAGCCCTGTTACATCATTTAATCCTCACTCGTGAATTTGCTGGATTTTTATCCGCTCACTTATGTATAATGGAATTTACCAGGTCCGAACTGAGAATTAAAATAGGCCCTGGCATTTTGTGTAAACAGAAGCCCAAACAGCTCACACAGAGGCCCAAATAGTCCCCACCAGCCCACTAAATACTGGCTTTCTATGGGACCTTATAGCAGCCCCTCTGGCATTTGCCACAACCCACAGATTGCCAGTCCCGGCCTGGAACATACCCAGTGTTGCCACCAGAAAGAGAAATCAGTGGAAAGAAATATGGCGCTATGGAGCGAGATGAAATAGAAACTATAACCAACAGAATTGTGGGATTTGTCTTGTGCATTTATTTTTATTGTTTAAAGGAAAACTAAGGTGCCATTTTATTGCCAATAGTATAGCTGCAATAGTGCAAGCTAGAATGCTATATTTATTCTGCAGAATGTTTTACCATGCCTGAGTAAAAAGCTGTTTGTTTAGGATGGCAGCTGCAGTATTAGCTTGGTGTGACATCACTATAGGTCTGGGCTCAGATTGCAGCAGAGAAGGAGAGGGGTTAGCGGAGCAAACTGAGCATGCTCACACCCTGGGAAAGGAGGTTTAAAGGAGAAATCAAAACAAAAATAGAGACTGCTCAAGCTCACCGCCCCCCCGCCAGGTGCTCAGTCTTCAGTGTCCCCACTGTATCACACGACAAACACGACACTTATGGACAGGATTTATTGTAGCAGGTTGATGGGCAAAAAAGGCCTAATGCGTTTCTGGATGAGATCCCTTAAGCATAGGCCTATGATCTCATCCCGAAACGTGGCCTTTTTTGCCCAGCAACCTGCTACATTAAATCCTGTCCAGAAGTGCCGTCTATGTCAAGTTTGTCGTTAAAGGAGAAATCAACCTGTAGGGAAAATACCCCGTACCCCCCACCCCAGGTAGACCTCCCTCCCTCCTCCCCCCAGGTAAATGCCCCATACTCCATACTCACCCCTCGGCGCAGATTCTTCCACACGTCCATCTTCCACGTCCTCAGTAAGCTGACTGGAAAAACGGTATTTCTGCGCAGTTGGAGCAGTTTGCGACAACTCCGCATGCATGGAATTACACAGAAATACTGGTATATTTAGGTGGACCTTTCTGATAAGGCTTACTTAGTTGTAACCTTTCTTCTCCTTTAAGGGCACATAGTATTTAAAATAGCAAGTGCTTGGAATTCACCATTTTTATTAAAAAGAACAAAAACAAACAAGTCTGGTCTCAAGTCTCATTCTGTCTGCATGTCCACAATCTGCTTGATCTGGTAGTTTGTGTTTTGACCCAAATTTTCAGACCTTTTATGTTTTTTTTGTGCAGTAATCTGGATGTAATACACGAGAGCCATGAATATCCTGTAAATTATAAACGGTGCTTAATGATGTCATTGGTTATAATCAGAGTTTAGTGATATAATTTCTTTCACATGACTCACTGAAACTTGTGTATTAGAATAAATAAAGTACCCCCTGTTGCAAAATATGAGGATATTAGAAGTTACATCGGAGTTCCGTGACCTGTATAAAAGTAACAGAACGCCTGTTAATTATAATATATTTATATTTTACAATACTTTATTCACTATATAATGCACAAGAGCTGTAAACATCATAAGTTAGGGCAAGGGAACTTGGAGCGCTGGCTTCGCTCCTCTCAGTCTGAGTTTTCTTTTCTACAAGTCCACTCTCTCTCTCTGCATCTCTGTGTATGTGCACTGAAAACTACAGCTTCCAACTGAGTGCAGCTACATGGAACTGAGATCGGCCGAAAAATGCCTGATGGCAGAACATGGCATTTATACGTTTGAGACATGTACTCTTTGCAGCAAGTCTCTTATGAAGAAATCTACCTACTTTTCACTACCAAAACAGCCCAACTTTCAGTTCCCTGCTTGCTGATAACTGCATAAACCCTCTCCCGGCAACATCCGTTTGTACCCAACACTGCTGCATGCCAGTTGCTTGTGAACCTGCCCAAACTATGTGCTTTCCCCAAAACCGCTCTCTGATGAACATGCTCCCCACCATTCCACCTAGATTTGTCTCCTGAGGCAGATTACAAATACAGATGAAGCACATCACAAAATGAACCATACCATACCTCCCAACATTTTGGACATTGAAAGAGGGACAAAAAAAAAAAATTGCCCCCGCTAAGCGAAGAGTTTTTGACCACGTAAGTTTTTGTGGCTGCACCCCTAATTACCATGTCCATTTTACAAAATTTGGCAGGTTATGAAAGTTTGAACACATTTCTGTGGTTTTTATGTGTTATTATAGTTTTACTAATGAAGATGAATTGCCCTTTAAGCTGTGAGTTCTCCCAAGAGACCTTCTTATCTTAAATTGTTACAAAAGTATCTATTCTGGGCTCTCTGCCAAAACCCAATTAAGTTAGAAACTTTGTATCTTTTTCTGGCTGTTCAGTGCAGGAGATCAAAGGGACAAGACACTTCAGTAACAAATCCGGGACTGCTGGCTGAGCTGTCAAAATTAGGACTGTCCCGCGATAAATGGGACAGTTGGGATTACATAAATACTAAATTGAGTCTCCTTTTGCAAATGTAACAGCCTCTAGACACCTTCCTATAGCCTTTGATGAGTGTCTGGATTCTGGATGGCGGTATTTTTGACCATTCGTCCATACAAAAATCTCTCCAGTTCAGTTAAATTTGATGGCTACCGAGCATGGACAGCCTGCTTCAAATCATACCAAAGATTTTCCATGATATTCAAGTCAGGGGCCATTCCAGAATATTGTACTTCTCCCTCTGCATAAATGCCTTTGTAAATTTCCAAGTGTGTTTAGGGTCATTGTCTTGTTGGAATATCCAACCCCTGCGTAACTTCAACTTTGTGACTGGTGCTTGAACATTATCTTGAAGAATTTGTTGATATTGGGTTGAATTCATCCGACCCTCGACTTTAGCAATGGCCCCAGTCCCTGAACTAGACACACAGCCCCGCATCCACCAAATTTGACAGTAGGTAGCAGGCGTTTTTATTGGAATGCCGTGTTCTTCTTCCGCCATGCAAAGCGCTTTTTGTTATGACCAAATAACTAAATTTTTGTCTCATCAGTCAAAGCTTTTTGTTCCAAAATGTCTAAATTTTTGTCTAAATGAGCTTTTGCATACAAGTGACTCTGTTTGTGGTGTGAGTGCAGAAAGGGCTTCTTTCTCATCACGCTGCCATACAGATGTTCTTTGTGCAAATTGCGCTGAATGTTCTTGCAGGTCTTTGGAGTTGATCTTTGTGTTGTCTGTAATCATTCTCACAATCTTCCGCATATGCCGCTCCTGTATTTTTCCTGGGTTTTACAGCAACTGTGCCTGTGGCCTTCCATTTCCTGATTAAATTCCTTACAGTTGAAACTGACAATTTAAACCTCTGAGATAGCTTTTTGTAGCCTTCCCCAAACCATGATACTGAACAATCTTTCAGGTCTTTTGAGAGTTTATTTGAGGATCCCATGCTGTCAGTCTTCATAGGAGAAGCACAACTTGCGTTTGGCCACCTTAAAAATGGTACTGTACCTTTTCTCATGATTGGACACACCTGCCTATGAAGTTAAAGGCTTAAGGAGCTAATCCAACCAATTTGGTGTTGCCAGTAATCTGTATTGAGCAGTTACATGCATTCAAATTAGCAAAATTACTAGGGTAGCCAAATTTTTGCACAGCCAGTTTTTCACATTTCATTTAATTTCATACAACTGAACTAAAAATCTTTCTTCAGAAAACACCCCAGTACTCAGATGTTCCTGGGAAATGAAAGACATACCACTGTTATCTTTGTTGTTGAAAGTGGAGTAAATTATTATGCAGGCTGAGAGGGGTTCCCAAACTTTTTCATATGACTGTACACAAGCAAAACTATGTAAAAAATACTACGGTAAAATCTGCCCATACTTTTGACGCACAATACAAACATACCTCCCAACATTTGAAAAATAGAGGGACAAAAAGATTTGTAACATGTAACACGGGTAGGTTTTATGTGTTGTTTGCTAATGAAGGTGAAATTGCCCTTTAAGGTGCATGTCACAGTTTTTCCAAGAGACCTGCTTATCTTAAATAGTTACAATTGTATCCAGGGCCGGAACTAGGGGTAAGCACGTGCCTAGGGCGCAAAGCTGGGGGGGTGGCAGGCACGTACCTGCTCTGACGCCTACCCCATTGTCCGGTCCCGTCTCTCCCCATATTTTTTGGTAATAACGCGCCTCTGCGCATGCGCACTCGAGTGAACTTTTGCGCATGCGCGCTCGAGCACACACAGCCAGTGCCATGCCCAGCCAGGTTGCCTGGCTGGGTTGGCCCGGCTCTGATTGTATCTTTGCTTAACTTAAATATTTACAAAAAAGTGCAGGTGCGGGGTATTCTGGGCACTCTGTGAAAAACGGGACAGCTGGGAGTTATGTACTCATACAAGGTGTTTATTTTGCAGCAGTCAAGGTGTCAGCCGTAAGATTTCATATGCATATTTTCATTTGGAATTTGCAGAGGTACAGCCAGGATGCATGCTGGGCCCTACAAAAAAATTTCTGGACAGGAGGCCCAGCGCACTCTTGTTACACCTCTGATTCATATTTAGGATGTTTTTTGGAACCTCATGACATGTGGGAGATAAGATGCTGAAAAGTGGAAGGTGTGAGGCGATTTTCAGATATTTTGTCAAAGCCCCCTATCTTAGGAAAGATTTGCTACTGGGTAGTTTGGAGTAAAAAGTCGGATAGCCATTTTGGATTCACCAAAAATACATAGTTTTATGGGATAAACCTGTTTTTTGTGGCTTTACCCACATAATGCAGTAAGTGTGTTGATTTTTCTGTAGCTGAAGTGACCTCAAGGACAGAAAACGGTTTGGTGGACCTCTGGCATTCATGTTTATAAGAATGCTTTATCCTGAAACCATGACTTCCAACCAGAAAACCTAACCCCCACGATGGAACATGCCAAATATAAGTAATATAAAATATTTATATCCCTGATTATGCACACACCTATTTATATCTATTGAACAACCATGGAAATATTCTTCAGTTTCAATATCTCATAGAAATTCTTAACGAAAGGACAGGAAGATATGGATGCACCAGGTTTCTTAGTTTTTTTTTTTATTGATTTCAGATTTCCCTTTACCTGCCAGCAATTTCTATGAGGTGAGTGGTAAAGCACATTACTACTCAATGCGTTTTCCCCCCTACTGTGATGGAGTAAGAACTGTACTAAAAAAAAATATGAGGTTGCAAGTAGGAAGATGGTAATTCCTTTAGAACATGATGATGTAAGCAATATTGAAGCTTACTACTTTATCCGTACGTTACAGCTGAAAGATATGGTCATACAACTGCAGGACAACCATTGCAGCTAACTTTTAAAAGAAAAAAAAAACCGACACGGCACCTTGATATTTGTTTCTATTTTATTGACTTTATAGAATTAACAATTTCCTTTACTTCAGAAAATCATACAATTATAAAATGTTAAAAAAAAACTAAGGACGCTTTAGAAATCAGAAAAAAAAAAAAAAGAAGGTTTTTCAATATGAAAACAAAGTTCCTCCCATGAAATGCCCCTAAAGAAAATACAATTTTAAAAAGGGCAAAAACATTTGTTTCAGTCTGTCTATATCTTGGATAAGGGCTTTAGCACACGGGCAGATTCGGGGGAAATCGAAGTGCTACGAGTGCATTGCCGCAGGCGATTTTTCATTTTAGCAGGCGGAAGGCAGGGGGGAAGGCAGTTCCGTCCATGTGCTAAAGCCCTTAAGGATGTATATGGCGGGGTAATATGCCTCACAGTTAAATATAGGAACAATCAAATTTGCAGATAAGGTCACCGAGAAAAAGCCAGAGGCAGTGAAAGCATTGACCCAATGTGCAAATTTGATTGCAAGTTAACACCTGTGGTGTGGGATTACACTGGGATGGAGAGTCTGCTATTATCCAGTTACCTTCACCAATTCAGTCAAAATAGGAACCGTACAGGAAAGACAGTAAATCTGAGAATACAGTCTTTGGATCCCATGATTTTCGCAGTCTGTGCTTACAATAGGCTGTTTTTACATATTTTTCATTTTGTGTTATATCCACATACACACACAATATACTCAAAACTAGATTATTTTAAAAAATATACTTTTACAACTTTCCAGCACAGATTTTGGACAGTTAGGTAACATGCCAGCTATATTGGTAAAGGGGATAAGGTATGAGTATGCAGTGATCCTCAACAATAGCGGATATCACTGTGTAAAACTGATAATATGCTTCAAGGTCCACTTGTTTTGTGATATGGTGACATAAGTGCAGTGCCGAATCAACTGATGGTTTGGCACCAGGGCCAATGATCAGATCATAAGAGGCCAACGCAGGCCTATCAGGAGAGGACCAAATAAAAAAAGCACCAAATCAGTCCTCATTCAGTGCTGGAGAAAGCCCCATGCACTGGCAGATTAATTTGCCTATGTATAGCAAGCTTTAGAGTGCCACAGGATTACTACTGCTAGCACTGTGTATGGTGGAAGGGCACAAAGTTATTGCAGCTAGGCATGTGTTTGTTTGGAAAGCTGATGATTGATTGCAAACAATACAGGTTTTGTGTTATAGATAGGAAGTAATAAAGTGCCCTGTGAACAGACAAGCCAACTCTTCAAACCACACAAAGGACTAGTCTTAAAGTGCTGGCCATAAAAGTGGATAGTCACAATACCTTTGGCTCCTTTTCCCTTGCTCATCACCCGAGGCCCTTAACAATAGTTCATCGCAGACCAACGATTACCGATTGTATGAGCTGTCAAAAATGACCCCTGATCTGACTTACATGCCCAGACTAAACCCCATGTTAATCGGGACATACATGCCAAAGATTTGCTCACTTGGTAACTACAACTTTTTAAGTGACAAAACAGTTTACCCAACATCATCAGGATTTCTAAAGTGGTCTGCCCATCTTTATTCTAGCAACATAACAAAAGTTTATTAAGAAATGCATAAAAAAAACCCATGAAGCCTTTCCATTAGTACTTGAAGGCAGGAGTTTTACGCAAAGTGAATACTTCATAGTAATTTAGAAAACAAGAAAATTGCTAATCAAGCAAAAAAAACAAAAAAAAAAAAAAGTTAGTTTTTTATGTTGCAGATTACTTTAAGCAGTCAATAGCTAGTTTTCAAACAATATAGTGTTTAATGTTAATAAAACTGCAAATGAAAAGGAGAATAGTCATTTAGCCAATTAATAACAATTCTAAATTTAAGCTAAATACAAAAAAAAGCCACATTGTCCACAAATAGACTTAAAAGCAGCAGTATACACCTTGGCTAAAAAGGAATACAACAGAACTTGTGCTGAAAATGCATTCTGCCTCTTTTAATATTTTTGGAAATTGTATATTTCTATTGAACTTCCTCTCCATAAAACACGGCAGTTTGTTTCAAGCTCCCTCCTTTCCTTTAGATACAGCTTATTATCAGAGGGCTTCTCGGAACACTGGTAATTAGTGTCTCTTTCACTCACCAGAAACCAGTAGAACTGGTTTAATTTTCTTTCTTAGTGCCAGAAATAGCAAAAACCATCGCTATTTCTTGGCTAAATCAATAAGTATTTTCAGCACAAGCTATTCACTGAACTCATGTTGAAAATTAGTGTTTATTGCCACTTTAATAGTCTGGTCCCTGGATTAACGGGACCACAGTGAACTATTATGTAGAATGCCTTTATCCACAAGGTTTCTGTATAACTTGTGACTTCATTCAGCATCGCTTGCCATTAATTTATACCCTCAAAGTGGTTGTAATATCAAAAAAACAGAAAGTATTATCTGTACAGTCTAAAAAAAAGCTTTTCCAACCATTCTACTATAAAAAAGTGTGCCACAAAAAGTTGTTAGTATATTCTAAACTGTATGAAAAGTCTAACAACTGAATCTATAAATGGATTTAAATGCTTTCCATTGCTTTAAATTCACTCAGAGCCTGCACTGGGTTGACATGTTTCTTCTGAGAAGCCCGCTTTATCTTGTTGGTTTGCGTCTCATCCTGCTTCTCTCTCTTTACTAGTGGTTTCTTTTCCGGAGCCTTCATTTTCCACGACACTGCAGGCAGATTCAGAGATGCCATTCCTTGTGACTTCTGGTATTTTGTAGACGCTACATAGGAAGCCTTAACGGTCTGAACAACGGCATTCATCAGATTTTTCGCAGCTTGTATCAGGGACATGGCGCTGTCAACCTAAGAAATTTGATAAATGTAATCAAGTTAATATATGTATTGACACAATTATAATCCTTATAACTATCCATGAGCCGTATGTAAGATACTGCAGTCAACAAGTCGCCAGACAAGGGGTTACAGCTGTTTCGGACAACTACCTGGTATACTGAACATGTAAAGATTTGCTAAAGACAATAGAGATTGAACTCAGGCCTGGTTGACAAATATTAATAACAGAAATAACCATTTAAGGTTTGTTTTTTTTTCTTGCATGCATTTTTTGATGGATCCTAATTTAATGGATTTGCACCAGGGCAGTAACCCATGACAACCAATTAAATTTTTGCTTTAATTGTTCAGCCTGCAACTGGGAACTCCGTGACTGGTTACTATGGGTTACTGTATACAAAGCGTAAATGTTGGTATAGGGCACACTGGTAACTCACGTATTGATCAGACCAAAGTTTGTAGATAAAAAAATGAATACTTTATATAATCTTTCGCCTGATGCGTTTCGTGTCACTAGAACACTTAATCATAGACTATGGGTTACCTCCTATGTGCAAATTAGCAGTCTTTATAAATGAGCCCCACTGTGTCAGCAATCCTAACCATAGGGTCTTGGTTTGGAGAAATGTATTATTATAGACTTGTAACTAACAACCTGTTAAAAAATGTTTGTGCACAGAATGAATTTCTAATAAAGGAGACCAAGCACTGCCCTCCCTTTAGTACAGGTATGGGATCCATTATCCAGAATGCTCTGAATTACAGAAAGGCAATGTAAAATTAAAACAGTACATTGTACTTGATCCCAACTAAGATATAATTAATCCTTATTGGAAGCAAAACCAGCCTATTGGGTTTATTTAATGCTTACATGATTTTCTAGTAGTGTTTAGCTATGAAGATCCAAATTATGGAAAGATCTGTTATCCAGAAAACCCCAGGTCCTGAGGATTCTGGATAACAAGTCCCATACTTGTACTATGTTTAAAGAAAATTTGGTCTGGTCACATCAGTTATATTTACTATAGCTATAGCTATATATATCTGTGGGTTCTGGCAAAAGATGCTGCTGTAAATTGCCATAGACGGTCACTATATATTGGGCTGGTGGGGACTGTTTGGTCTGCTGTGTGGCCTGTTAGGGCCTCTGTGTACCTGAAATGCCAGGGCCTATTTTAAATCTCAGTCCAGACCTGCTACCCAGAATGTTGCCGAAGGAAAAATTCAGTACCTGGCTCTAACCTACTGGCCACAGATCAGTTGGGCAAAAGTAAAATCCTTACTATAGAAATATTTCAGTATCTTTACAATGCATTAGGGCTTGCATTGGATTGTTCTGCATCACTAGGGTTGCCACCTTTTCTGGAAAAAAAAACCTGCCTTCCTATATATTTATCTGTTTTTTCTATTAATAACATTAGGATCAACCATAATTTTTCCAGCCAGGCCTGTAAAATACCGGCCAGGTGGCAACCCTATGCATCATAGAGAAACAAAAATACCAATCAGTACAAACTTTCCCTAAGAACTTTCTGATCTCATTGGCAAATAAAGTTGATGAATACATTTGTAATCTTTAATAAACGTCAGAATCATCAAATGATATTTTACAAACATTTTAAATGTTTAGTTTTCTATGCATATTTTTCTTCCAAATTGCCATCATTTACAGCCATATTATATTTGAAACCACACAATGATGATTGCGAAATCATCCCACAAACAATTCTTTTTAAAGCAATTTTTACATTTGTATGAATGAATGCTAAGACACAGTGTACTTACCCCAGAAACAACAAGCTCGCCGCCAAGATGCTGCACTTCTGCCTTTACTTTACTACATATATTTAACTGATGGCAGTACAAGGCAATTCTCTGAAGATATGCCAAAAGATCTTGCTTGCAGGTAGAATCAGGGCACTGAAAGAATATATTAGATAAAGTCAGAGGAAAAAAATAAAGCTATTCTGAATAATAGGGTTGTTGTTTTTGTCTGGTAGGGTTCAATTGGTATAGGACATAAGCCCCACGTTACCACATTTAACAGCTCTTAAAGGAGTGGTTTACCTTTAAGGTAACTTAGTGTGTAACAGAATGGTCAATTTCAAGCAACTTTTCAATTGGTCTTCATTAACTATTTGTAATAGTTTTTAAATTATTTGCCTCCATCTGACTCTCAATCTTTCAAATGGGGGTCACTGACCCATCTAAAAACAAATGCTCTGTAATGCTACTTTTTATTACTGGTCTTTCTATTCAGGCCCTCTCCTATTCATATTCCGGACTCTTATTCAAATCAATATATGGTCGCTAAGGTATTTGGGACCCTAGCATCCAGATGGCTGAAATTGCAAACTGGAGAGCTGCTGAATAAAACGGTAAATAACAAAAAACACAAATAACAAAAAATCAAAACCAATTGCAGTTTGTCTCAGAATATCCCTCTCTACATCATATTAAAACTCAAAGGTGAACAACCCCTTTAAAGGGGATATAAAGGTAAACAAAATCCCATTTTTACTTTCTTTAATAAAAAAAGAAATCTTCAATATACTTTCATTAAAAAATGTGTACGGTTTTTATAATAAACTGTATGCAGTAAAATTCGCCCCTGCACATAAGAAACTTCAAACGGTCCCTAACTTCTCTGCAGGGCAGTGCTTGAATTGGAGTGAAAAAAGTGGAGGGATGCTCTGTGTAGTGAGCGTAGCATGTTGTGCTAAAAAAGCCCCCCCCCCCCCACAACCATAAGCCACACCGATTGTTATAAAAAACCTCGCACACCTATGCTTTCTGGTTTCACCCACTTTAAAGCAACGCGATTTGGCTATTTTCTTTTTGGTATTTCCATCTAATACACAGTTTGATGTCCAGTATGCATAGATTTACGAATGTGACCTATAGGGACCTCAAAATGAAAATTGTGCATATGACTTTTCTTGGCTGCCAATTCAGCTTCTGCAAACACAGCACCTCGCCTATGTATTGTGTGTCATAACATAGCACAACCCCATCATATTCTATATTACCCAAGATTATTTCATATATATCATTCTCTCACTATTCCTTAATCTGCTGCTGTTTAATACCTTCATTTTCTCTTTTTGTCTCCCCTATTTTCTTCTCTCCTTTTCTCTATAATCCTCTCTGATGCCTCCACCTTCTTTGTCTAACATTTCTCTATCTTTTCTACTTCTCTTCCACCAATCTTTTCTCTCCCTTTATCCTCAATATATTTAAATTTAATATATTTTACATCTGCATTTTATTTGCATGCAGAAGTGGAGAGGAGCAAAAGAAAGTTCCCGAATTCAAAACTCTTGCATCCCCAATGAGGGGAAGTGAAGGGATGGCATCCCTCCCCAATTCCAGCACTGCTGCAGGGAAATGATCATACTTTCAAACCTTACTTCCCAGAACTCAAGCAGCTTTGCTTGTTTCCCTGTAAAGCAGCCGGCGACGGTGTAGAGGTTTGTATCCACAGACCCAATGCAGTCTGTATATTATGATTATTAATCAGTCTTGCTGTATTGGCTTCTATGGCAGATATTATTTGACTTGTGCGGTTTCGATAATTTATGATGATCCCTAAGCTTAGCTTCCGAACAAATGCCCAGACCACACTGAGCATGTGTGTGGTCTTGGTCTTACAAAGATATTTAACATAGTTATAAGATGGTGATCCCCCTGCGGCCAAATTTGAAAGCATAAATCATTTGTTTAATTAGGCTTTTGGTGCAGTAAGTTCATGTTTATGTTTAGTATACAAACTACAGCATTCCTATCATTATTCTATTTTAGACTTTAGTTCCCCTTTAAGTCATTTATTGCCCTCTAACAAATTGAATGTGTATTGTGGCAGTGAGCACAAACCATTTGGTTTTTTGGTGTGCTACCACTATTAATGTGGTCTTAAAAGTTCTTGTGAGAACATGTAGTTTTATGTAGTTTCCATTATCAGCTTCCACCACATAAGCTACAAAAATTCCCGCTCACAGAACCACAGCAGTTAAACAGCACTGCTCAAGATAAAGGACTTGAAAACACTCTACTTACGTAATCTGCAATCGTACGTCCTAACTTATCCATTCGTGATCCTGCCTCTGCGATTTTCTTAGCGGCACTAATTACATCTGAGGTGTTTTTCAGTGGCCCCTTCCCTCTGTGAAAAACAATATATTGCCAGAGCATAAATACAATTTATGCCACAGTTTCTTGTTTTTAAAGCAATGATATAGGATGAATTAGTTCACCAGTTATGGTTTGGATCAAAAACTTTGATAGAAAGAGAAGATATGCAAATATAATTAGCTTTAGAGGTTCAGAAATTCAAACACACAAGACCTGGAAGAGACTTCTGATGAGAAATTATTCCACTGGGAAAAAGTGTTCTATCATTCCATCATTTTGTACTTCTTACGGCTTTACTCACCTAGTAAAGTCAGTCATTTCCATCATTATCATACACATCTGTTTAGCCAAAACAATGATATCGTTTCCACTGTCATCCCATTTCGACACCTCAGCATCCAGTTTACTCTTTTCTTCCTGGAAACTAGCCACTTGTTCTGCAATTTTTGCCTTTTGTTCCTGAGGAAGCCGAGCCATGATTGCCTAAAAGGAGATGGGAAAGAATGAAACATGTTTCTAGCCAGCCAAAATGTGTGTATGATCACAATTAGGGATGCATTGAATACACTATTTTGGATTCGGCCAAACTCCCGAAATCCTTTGCAAAAGATTCGGCCGAATACCGAACCTGAATTTGCATATGCAAATTAGGGATGGGAAGGAGAGAAATATTTTTTACTTCCTTGTTTTGTGATAAAAAGTCACACGATTTCCCTCCCTGCCCCTAATTTGCATATGCAAACTAGGATTCGGTTCGGCAGGGAAGAAGAATTCGTCCGAATCCTGCAGAAAAATCCCGAACCGAATCCTGGATTCAGTGCATCCCTAATCATAATTCATAGTAATACCTGTGAACAGTTTTAATTTCCCTCCATTCCTTAAAGGGGTGGTTAACTTGAGTAGGTTATAGAATGGCCAATTCTAAGCAACTTTTCAATTGGTCTTCATTATTTTTTCTTTATATAGTTTTCAAATTATTTGCCTTCTCATTCAGACTCTTTCAGACTCTTTCAGGCTTTCAAATGGGGTCATTGACTCCATTTAAAAACAAGTATTCTGTAAGGCTACAAATGCATTGTTATTGCTACTTTGTATTACTCGTCTTTCTATTCAGGCCCTCTCCTATTCATATTGCAGTCTCTTATTCAAATCAATGCATGGTTGCTAGGGTAAATTAGACCCTAGCGACCACATTGCAGAAATTGCAAACTGGAGAGCTGCCGAATAAAAAGCTAAATAACTGGAAATCCAATTGCAAATGGTCTCTGAATATCACTCTCTGTCTGTGTCAAAATCAGACAGGTGGCAATCCTACTTGAGGGTGCCTAACTATTGGCACTCCCAAGCATAAAAGCACTTTACTTCTCCTTTAAGTACAAAAAGGCCATAAAAAAGCATGCAAAAAGCTTAAAATCTTGAGGTTGTCATTGTAAGTATGCTCTCTTTTAGCTGATGCTAAACTGTGCAAATCTGTACATGTCATGCAGATAGATTTCACTACATTAAAGACCTGGACAGCAAATTGGACAATGAGGTTCAATGCTTGTATATTTACCAGTGCATAACCTTGCATTTGTCAACATGTACTAACATTATACACCCAATTGTAGTGTGTTGGAGGCCATCATAATTGAAAAAGATTTTAGGGTTCTGTTGATAAACTGAAAAAACAGGGTGTAGGTTGCACGTCATACTCTGTTTGGCCCCAGTGCTTAAAGGGGTGGTTCACCTTTGAGATAACTTTTATGATGTAGTGAGTGATATTCTAAGACAATTTGCAAATTGTTTTCATTTTTCATGATTTAAGGTTTGAGTTATTTAGCTTTTTATCCAGCAACTCTTCAATTTGCATTTTAAGCAATCAGGTAGCTAGGGTCCAATTACCCTAGCAACCATGCATTGATTTGAATAAGAGACTGGAACATGAATAGGAGTCAGGGCCGGAACTAGGGGTAGGCAGAAGAGGCAGCTGCCTAGAGCGCAACAATTGGGGGGCTGCCTCTTCTGCCTACTCCTAGACCAGACTCACCTGCTCACCAGAAAACTTGCACTGGAGAACGCACGCAACGTCGCCTCGCATACATTTCACGCGCATGTGCATTAAGTGTGTTGTGACTTCAGTTCGCATGTGACGGGGGAAGTTGGGGCAAGCTGGCTGGCTGGGTCACCTAGGGCGCCCAGCTTGCTTGGCCTGTCTCTGATAGAAGTGGGCCTCAGTAGAAAGATGAGTAATAAAAATTAGCTATAACAATACATTTGTAGCCTTAGAGAGCCAATGCTTTTTAGAAGGGGTCAGCGACGCCAATTTGAAAATTGTAAAATGTCAGAAGAAAATATTTAAAAAACTATAAAAAATAATGAAAACCAATTGATACTAAAATATACCTGAACCACCCCTTTGAGAAGAGTATTAATATGCATGAGAGAGTGCAGATATGTTTTACATATCTTACATACACAAACAGGTCCATCTGAAGGTACTGTACAATGAATGGATTAACTAATCATGTTATACATGCTCTCGTACCAAACGTGTTTGTTTATCATATAGCCTGCTCTAAAGCAGAGCCAGGCCAAGTTAAAAGAGTTTGCAAGGCAACCAGTCCTCGAGTGTGCCCACGTGCACAGGACTGGGTGAGCACATTGGCATGAAGTGACATGGGGGAGAGGGAGAGATTCAGCGGCAACGGATATCCTCAAGGTCCTAAACTAGGAGTAGGTGGCCAGAAGAGCATTACATTTTAAGCCTAGAATAGAACTGCCTACTTTGTCCATATTCGCAAGTCATATAGTCTGTAAATAAAATGTTACGTTAATCTATCATAAGATATATACAGTTACAAAAAAACTAAAATTTTATATGGACTTTTTAGAATACTTTCTTTTTTGTACTATTTAGTTAGAAAGGATACTTACTCTTGCACTCTGTCCAGCAATAAGCTGGTCATCCTCTGTCTGGACACTTGTTCGGCTTCTCACGTCAAAGTCTTCAGTTTCAAAATCAGAATCATCTAGTTCTTCAGGAGTCTGTTAAGAAAAGTTTACAAAATGATTTTGTTTGCAAAACGAAAGCTTGTTTATGCATTTCTGTTGATCCTAAGGATGTGCATGTTTCTGATGGAGACTTGTTTTTGGGATCTGATACTTCTTAAAAATTAAATTACCGGAGTTTGATATTTGCAGTGCAGAAAACAATTTCCCACTCATGTCTGACATTTCTAGTCACATATTTCCCACGGAATGTCTTTTTGTTTCTTTGTAATAGATATTTTACAAACTGGACAACTGCCTAAACGATCAGAGCTAGGTAGGCTTATATTAGTGTTGCAGATTTCTTTGCATTATCCCATAATGCAGCAAATTGCACCAAAGATTTCCAATTAGCTGCAGCAAGTCTACCTTCCATTGGTCAAGCGCAGTGATCCCCAACCAGTAGCTCGTGAGCAACATGTTGCTCTCTAACCCCTTGGATGTTGCTCTCAGGGTCCTCAAAGCAGGTGATTATTTTTGAATTCCAAGTTTGAAAGCAAGTTTTAATTGCATAAAAACTAAGTATAGTGCCAAGTAGAGCCTCTTGTAGGCTGCCAGTCCACATAGGGGCAACCAAATAGCAAATCACAGCCCTTATTTGGCACCCCAAGGAACTTCATGCTTGTATTGCTCCCCAACTCTTTTTACATTAATATGTGGTTCACCTGTAAAAAAAAAACGTTGGGGACCCTATGTCTAGAGTATGCTTCTTAAAAGTCCATGGTCAGTTTAGTTTCTAATCTAGAGTTGAGACGGTTTTGGAGTTAAAGGAATAATAAACCTGGCCATACACGAAGCTCCCAAAAGTATATATTTGGAACTTTAAGACTTCCCAAAAGGCAGCACAGAAAGTGTGTTCGCTAAGTTTGAGGGTTTTTTCCAGTTCTTTTAGCAATCAGGTTTTTACTTTTTTATAAAAAGGTGCACAGACTTTTCAAATAAGTCAAAAATTCAAGTTGACAAGTCTGCCTCCAAGAGAATACCAATTTCCAAGCAGTAATCCTCTTATTTATCTGGTCTATGAGCATTCACTCACAAAACAGCTAATTAAAATCCAATAAATATTACATACTCTGATCATCAGCACAGCCTTTCGGATGTCCCGTACACCATCATAAACAAGTCGAGAAGCATCAATAAATTCGTTTTCATCCATGGTCTGATTTGTGTCTCCACTAAGGGCCTCAACTGCAGCTTCAACTTGTTCCGTGAAACGTGGCATAACTAGAAATAGTTACAAATATAGATTTAGCTCAAGTTAACAAAATAAATAAATCACCTTTCATCATTTTAACGCAAATTTTAAAATTTCAGTGTATTAAAGTCTTTGAAGTATTTGAAACAAGCAGTTAATGTAATAGCTATTTGGGCCACATTGTCAGCTATTATCAAATTAAGAGAATATAATAAATAGGAGTGTTTTTGTATTCTATTGTAAATGGATTTAGTGTGAATATTCTGCTTTGCACATTAAAGGTTTATCTGAAAATAAAGGTCTTCCACAAAAAGCAATTTTTTGCACAATGAAAGAAAAACAAAAACAAACTTCCAACTCATTATCAATATACATTTCAATTCCAATAGCATTAAAGGGGTTTGTAAATGTAATTGCTATGAACACTTTTTTTTCCCATGAGGTCTATCTCTGAAGTTACACCACTGCCTCTAGTCTTAGGGATAAACTCCAAAAGAGATTTAGATCAGATTTTATTTGATCTTGCCATGCAACACCACGCAACAGAACAAGACTTTGTAAGGTGCTACAAAATCTGATCCTCCCCACAGCTGTAATATAAAGTCGAATGGTGTAGTTTGTTCATGCGTTTTCATTCAACAGAAATGTATGAGGAAAATTAGTCTTTCCGACACAAACCGTTTTTATCTTGTCGGATGAAACGCAGCATGCAGTATTCCCATCCAACAGCTGTGTTGTGTCGGGTGGCGAATGTAGTTTACATATCAGATTTTTCTATCAGTCCCATTATATTTTGACCTATGCAACTACATCCAACTTGTCGATCCCACACCATCCTTACACTCCTATGGAGTTTAGCCTTTAATCGGCTGGCTTGCAACATTGCTGTGGGAGTCAGAGCTAGGAGTGCAAGAATATAATAGCAGTCACAAATGACTTCCAACCACTCCATTTTTTTAACGTATATTGGATTAGAATTAAAAATTTAAAAAAAAATTTGGGTGGAGGACTCCAGTTAATTCTGAAACAATTGTGCTATTTTAAAAACATCTAATCAGTGCAAATAAAGAAAGTCTCATATAAGTGGACTTCCCACAACATTTTCATTTACCTCTGCTCTTTAAAGATAGTCATGATTTTAAATGGTGTTATTTTCAATGTGTGACTGTGTGCCTAAAGGTGTGTGGGTAGCCATTATGCAATATCCAGTGCTTGTGGAAACAGCCAGCACTGCAAGTCCTTTCAGGCAGCTACTGCCTTATCTAGTCAGGTAGACTCAGCAGCTAGTTGTACCACACATCTTTTGCCCCATTCTACTGTTGAGTGCTAGCGAGAATTGAAAATATGCAGCAGTTGTTACGTGCAGGAGGACACAAAGAAACCATAACACCAAAAAATAAAAAGTGTTCTAAAGTCATGAAAATATCATGTAGTGTTACCATGCACTAGTAAAGCTGGTGTGTTTGCTTCAGAAACACTACTATAGTTCATATAAACAAGCTGCTGAGTAGCAATGGCGGAAATTGAAAAAAGTCTAAAATAATTGAATTTTTAATGTTACTGTTCCTTTAAAGGAGAACTAAACCCTAAAAATGAAAAAGGCTAAAATGCCCTATTTTATATACTGAACTTATCACATCAGCCTAAAATTTCAACTTTTCAATAGCAGCAATGATCAAGGACTTCAAACTTGTTACAGGGATCACCATCTTGGAAAGTGTCTGCGACACTCACATGCTCAGTGGGTTTTGAGCAGCTGTTGAGAAGCTAAGCTTAGTGGTCGTTACAAAGAAAATGAGGTTGGGCTGATGCTAGTTGCACTGGTTTCTGTGCTGTCATTTAGTAATTATCTGTATTAAGTACTATCAGACTTATAATGTGACATTTATATTGTAAGTGTACTGTATATTTTGAGTCGGTCCCTAAGCTCAGTAAGTGACAGCAGCACAGAGCATGAGCAGTGAACCAGCAGAGAAGAAGATTGGGAGCTACTGGGGCATCTTTGGAGGAGCAGATCTTACCTGCTAAAGGGCTGTGGTTGCCTTGGGCCAGTATAGAAGCCCAAAACACAATGTACAACATTTCTAGCCTACTTCGTTAGTTATGTTTTACTTCTCTTAAGAGATTGTGCAGCTGCAATTCTTACTGTGACCACTTATTTCAACCCAGCTGTAGCAGCTTTTTGCTTTTTACTTTTTGAGAACCAGTGAAATGCTCTGAAGCGCTTACATTAGAGAAACTGTAAAGGAAGAAATGGATTAAGGGGGGGAAAAAAAGTATACAAAGCATCTCTTTAAACCCTCCTTATACCTGTATTTGACAGCAACTTGGTAGCTTCTAAAACCTTTTCTGTGTAAACGCCAGGTTCATAATTATCCATTTCAGAGGTGACAACATGTATGACTCTTGCAGCACGTCCACGAATAGCTCCAGCTGTACGATCCAAACCATCAACATCTCTCTCCTGAAGAGCTATGACACATTTATTTACATCCTCCAAAATATGATTTTCTGTAAGAAAAAGATATTAACATTACTTTTCTATACCCGCTACATTTTTTTTCTGGAGCAAAAACATTTACAGGGTGGGCAACATTTTTGAAAGGTAACAACCTTATAAGTGTGTGTGTGTGACCGAATAGGAAAAGAAAATGTATTAACAGGGCTTATATTAGTTCCGGGTTGTGTTCCCTGATATGTATGAGCAAGCAACGAACAGGAACACAGGATTTAATGAAGCTCATTTTATTCTATAAATCTTGCAATCATGGGGCTGCACAATGCAGTATCTCACACCTGCATCAGTCAGTTCATGGCAGGATCTTTTTACACCAGGGAGCAGATTAGTTTAACCGAATTAAAAAAGAAAAAAAAAAGAAATGAAAGCATAGGGATTCTGTCCCACGAGAGTGATCTAAAACCACCATATGTTTAGGCAAGGTCTTGCTCCTGACTAGATATTGGGATAGGCAAATTGGAGCCAAGGTATAGAGCAGTGCTGTCCAACTTCTGTGGTAACGAGGGCCGATAATGGAAGCCAGTGCTGACCACTCCCTGTCTTTAAACAACACCCACTTTAAAAAACCACACCCATGTTACCACAAGACCATGCCCACATTAATTGTGGTAGCACACCAAATAACAAAATGGTTGGTGCTCACTTATACAGTATGTGAAAAAAGTTTGTCATATTAAGACATACCCTTAAATCCATAGGCCTCATCATCCCCTGTGGATAACACAGCACCCCACAGCACATCATTAATGGATTAATGGACCCCCCAGCACATGATTAATGAACCCCCCAGCATCTGATTAATTGATTTAATAGGACTCATACGCTATTTTGACCATCTGTGTAATTACATTTAAAACCCAGTATTATTCCAGATTTAACAATGATGCAAACAGGTCATTTTAAGTAAGTGTCCCACACTGTTTCTTCTCCAACACTAATCTGCTTGCTTTGTGACCCAAACTTTGAAGGGATTATGTCATGATTTTTATGATATACTTTTTATTTCTAAATTACATTGTTTACACTGCAAATAACTCACTCTACAACATTAAAGTTCATTCCTGAACCAGCAAGTATATTTATTTTTAGTTGTAATATTGGTGTGGTGTGTAGGCAGCCATCTCAGGTCATTTTGCCTGGTCATGTGCTTTCAGAAAGAGCCAGCACTTTTGGATGGAACTGCTTTTTATCAGGCTGTTGTTTCTCCTACTCAATGTAACTGAATGTGTCGCAGTGGGACTTGGAATTTTACTATTGAGTGCTGTTCTTTTATCTACCAGGCAGCCGTTATCTTGTGTTAGGGAGCTATCTGGTTACCTTCCCATAGTTCTGTTGTTAGGCTGCTGGGGGGAAAGGGAGAGGGGTGAAATCACTCCAAACTTGAAGTACAGCAGTAAAGAGTGACTGAAGTTTATCAGAGCACAAGTCACATGACTGGGGGCAGCTGGGAAAATGACAATATGTCTAGCACCATGTCAGATTTCAAAATTAAATATAAAAAAAAATCTGTTTGCTCTTTTGAGAAATGGATTTTAGTGCAGAATTCTGCTGGAGCAGCACTATTAAGTGATGCATTTTGAGAGCGGGAAAAAAAGAAAAAGTTTTCCCATGACAAAACTTGCATTATAAAAAGTGCTTGTGAAGGACATGGTCATATCTAAGTTTATGTATATATAGCCCCTTTTACTGAATTTATTTTATGCATATTTACATACATGCATTGTATTTACTTCCTAAAATGAATCACTACAGATTAAAATGGAAACTACCAAAATATAAATAAAAAAAAAAAAAAATAAAAAAAAAAAACAATTATGTTGACATAAAAGAATGTCAGTTTCAAATAAAGTGAAGAACTATTCAATGAGACAGGTCTGAAATACCACATTCAGGATCCCTCAGAATCATCATGTTTGTCCAAGCAAGCACATGAATCATATATAATCATCAGAATATACAACCAGAGAATCTGAATTTGTGTAAAACATTTAAAAGGTGTAGTTTCTTTATTTGCTCCACTCAAATGTGCAAAGTAAAAGAAGCTTGCCTGAAACAGCCAAGAAGTCATCAATTGATGTTATATCATCAACAGCATCTGTGAGGACTCGCACTTGTCTTTCCCATTGCTCTTTGAAAATATCCATTGTTTCCTGTGCCATTTTACTATGAGGCTTGGCTGCCAAGGCCAAAGCTGCATTTATAACCTTTTTGCAAGGTGAGAGAAAAAAAAAGGGGGGGAGAATAGGTCAAAAGTATATTTACCATATCTTTAAAAGTATATTTAATTCTATAGATCATCAGCTACTTTTTGTTTGTATCTTGTCTGCACTTACTGCTATTACTTGTAAAAACAAATGGAAATTATGTTAAATTCAGTTTACTAAATATCATCTATGGGTAACAATCCTATTGGTCAAAACAAGGTTGATGTCCTAATACTGTGTAGTACAGTCAGAGCCATATTTACTTTATAGGCAACCATAGGTCAATGCTTAGGTAAGCAGCCCTCAGCTGCCTTAAAAGAATTTCAGAGTAACATACATCTTAGCACAGCAATCCTAAAAAAAATAAACGTATAAAACTTCAAGCCTGTGTTTGTAGTTTTGCTCCTAATCAATATAAATAGTATCACAGTGCTCTACCAATATTGACCAGATATTGTCTTTTTTCAACCTAGTGTTGGACTAGCCTCCTGACTTACAGTATGGGACCTAATATCCAGGGACCTTGGGTTTTCCGGATAACGGATCTTTCCATAATTTGATCTTCATACAGACTACTCTACTATAAAATTGTGTAAACATTAAATAAACCCAATAGGCTGATTTTGCTTCCAATAAGGATTAATTATATCTTAGTTTGGATCAAGTACAAGGTACTGTTTTATTATTACAGTGAAAAAAAAAATTGGACTATTTGGTTAACATGGAGTCTATGCAAGATGGCCTTTACATAATTCGGAGCTTTCTGCATAACAGTTCCTGTACCAGGATTTTTCCTGGTGGGCCTTTGCCCTTTCTGGAGCATAGAGCATTCTCTCATCATGACCTTTTCCAAGACCTGTTTCCATTTACTCCCAAGCAGTGGGAGAGATATGAAATTTAATTTAGAACTCTGATGAGGAAAGACAGAAGCCAAAAAATGTATTGCCGCTGATAAGCAGAAGAATTCAAGGAGGCTTATTTTATCAAGTTGGCAGGGGGGTGCACAGTTGACATGGAAGACCAAGAGATTAGGGTTATAAATGTTCAGCCTACACACTGTGTCTGTATCCATTGTACTGCTCTGTGCTCTTACGCAGCTTGTACTAGAAGTAAAGCAACATACAGAAAACACAGGAGAACACAGCTACCCACATAGAAATACTCCCGAGTGTGTATTATTGAAGCGGTCACATCGATTGCTGTAATACCTCTATATCATTGTTACTATCAATTGTTTCCCATGGACCTTGGTGAACTCACATTTAGTTGGCGAATTGTTTTGAAAAACATTTCCTTTTGCCTACATTCATCGGTTACATTTGAATAATACATCTTTGACAATACCAGTGTTTGTCCTGTAAGAACTAAATGTTAATTGCTCTAGTTGGTGGGCTCTTGATATGAAGTTTTCTGGTGGGTCCTTGGTGCCCCAGTCCTACACAACCCATGTTGACTGTGCTATGGACCCCCATTAGGTCTGGCTTCAGTTGCATGCTGACGTAATGATACTTCCATCATGCAAGAAATGCAAAATTAATGTTCATAATTAAAATACCTGTGGGCAAAGGGATTCAAGGTGTCCAGCAGATATACGAACAAGTTTTACACCTTCTTCATTGTTTGATATTGAACATGCCAAATTGGCTACCTAAAACAAAGACATATAAATCTGTTAATGCCAACATTTTCTACAAGAAATCTAACTTACCAGGAGGACAAAATAAATAAATGAGAGAAGAAAAGAAAAGAGAATGAATGAAAGAAAAACGTAGGATGAATTTAAAGAATCCCCCCCATGTGTGCTGTAGCCCATTAAGTGATCAGGAAAACAAAATGGTAGTTTTATTGGTTTCTCCACTCACTTAAACTGGTTTCTCTGCCTGGGTAGAGCACAGGTAGCAGCATACAAAAAGTTCAAGCTACTGAATTATCCAGGAGGGGTGTCAAAGAAAAGGAGATTTTGTGTACTCACTGTTAAATCTTTTTCTCTTCAGTCGCTTGGGGGACACAACCTTAAGAAAAAACTGACTCCTCCTACACTGGCTATACCCACAGCAGGTGGAGTTTAGGTCAGTTTGTATCAAAGTCAACAGGAATAATATAACTAGATTAACGGAGTAACAATAACTTCAGAACTACAGTATCATGTCTGATAGAAGTGAAGGCCTCAACCAGGGAGGGAAGCCCTGTGTCCCCCAAGCGACTGAAGAGAAAGAGATTTAACGGTGAGTACACAAAATCTCCTTTTCTCCAAGTCTGCTTGAGGGACACAGGGACAGTGGGGACGTACCAAACCTGTCCCCTGACCCGGGTGGGAGATAGAGGCCTGAATTAGGTAACCACCTCAGCCTGAAGCACCTTTCTGCCAAATCGAGTGTCAAAAGCCGCAAAGGTATGAAAATGGTAAAATTTGGAAAAAGAGTGAACCGAAGTCCAGGTCGCAGCCTTGCACAGCTGTTCAGCTGATGCCTGGTGTCAGAATGCCCAGGATGTATTCATACCTCTGGTGGAGTGAGCAGTTATTCTGTCTGGCGGAGTCTGGCCTTGTGCAGTGTATGCTTTTTGAATAGACTGCTTGATCCAACAGGAAATGGTTGGCTTGGAAGCGGAGGCACCCTGGTGTGGTCCTGAGGGAAGAACCAGTAGTGCGTCTGTCTTGCAGATGTCTTTAACCTTGTGTAGGTAAAACTTAAGGGCCCTGACGGGGTCCAGAGTGTGTAGAGCTGCTTCCTTCTGATTGGCCGGAGAGGGACAGAATGTCGGAATGACTCTCTCTTAGTTTAGATGGAATTCAGAGACAACCTTTGGATAGAATGGATGGAATCGTGCGAAGAACTGCCCTGTCGTGATGGAAAACGAGAAAAGGTGCTTTGCATGAAAGTGCAATGAGTTCCGACACACGTCTTGCTGAAGCAATTGCCTGGAGAAAGGTAGTCTTCCAGGTGAGCCATTAAAGAGGTACGGGACCCGAGTGGTTCAAAAGGAGGACGTTGTAGCACGTGAGGTCCCATAGAGGGACTGGTGCCCTTAAGGGAGGAGCTACGTTAGCCACCCCCTGAATGAAAGGGGGGTGCTGCGCACATAGTGAGAGCCACGGCCTTGGAAAATCCCTTCTGTGTTAAAATTTCGGTCTCAAGAGCCACGCTGTCAAGTTGAGACGATGGATTTGGATGTTGAATGGGCCCTTGAGTGAGAAGATCTGGAAGTGGAGGCAATGTCCATGGTTGCGCCACTGAGTTGTTGAGAAGATCGGTGAACCAAGATCTCCGAGGCCACCTTGGCGCTATTAGTATGAGAGTTGTCTGCTCTCTTTGCATTTTTCTGATGGTTCTGGGAATGAGTGGCAGAGGAGGAATTGCATATGCCTGGGTCTAGAGACTGCCTGCTGAAAAAAATCTGCTACTCAATTTTGCAACCCTGGATGTAGATGGCTGACCGTAGCACTTGGTGAGCTTCGGCCCAGTGGAAGATGAGTTTTACCTCATTTAGGACCCCCCTGCTTCTTGATGTAGGCCACCGCTGTTGCATTGTCTGACTAAACCTTCACATCATGGTCTGTTAGATCCTGTTGCCAATGAATCAGGCCCAGGCAAATTGGCTGAATCTCAAGTAGGTTGAGCGGAATTTCTATTTGTCCGGTTCCCACTTTCCCTGCGCTTACTTTCTTTCAAGAACTGCACCCCAGCCAAACATGCTCGCATCTGTTGTTAGGATGCGCCAACAGGGCTCGCCATGGGGTTTTCCTCTGGTGAGGTGGTTTGTCTGTAGCCAACATAGTAATGAAGTCCTTGTTTGGCAGGACAGGCGTATCTCCTGGAGAAGAGATTTCCTTTTACAGGCAGTGATTATGTTTCACTGAAGCTACCTGAGTTGAAGTTGGGCGAATGGGACTGCTTCTATGGTCAACACCATGACTCCCAGTGCCTTCATGCAGAATCTCGTCATATGTAGATGCTTTTGAAGTAGTTTCTTTATGAGAGCTTTCAGATGGGCAACCTTTTCCTGAGGTAGAAAGAACCTCTGGGAATGCTCAGAAATGTCATGGATTGGCTGGGCGTCAGAGAGGACTTTTTCAGATTCAGGACCCAGCCGAGTTCCTGGAGTTTGTCCATGGCCACTGTTAGGGACCGGTGAGCCTCCTGAAGTTATGGCGCCTTGATTAGCAGGTCGTCCAGGTAGGGAGCGATGGAGACTCCCGCATTGCGAATCACTGCAGTGGCCCCTACCATGATCTTGGTGAAGACTCGAGGGGCTGAGGTGAGCCCGAAGGGGAGACTTGTAAACTGGTAATGGTGATTTTGGAAAGCAAATCGCAAGTATTTCTGATGCGGAGGGAAAATGGGAATATGTAGGTAGGCATCCTTTATATTGAGAGAAATAAGGAATTGATCAGGGGACATAGCCGCAATCACCGATCAGAGGGATGCCATTTTGAATTTTCGTGGTGGGATTAATCGGTTTAGTTCCTTGAGATCTAGGATGGGACGGACAGGTCCGTCCTTTTTCGGAACTACGAACAGGTTTGAGTAGTACCCTTTGTAAAAGAAGAAGGCTGGAAATGACTTCTTGAAAAGCCGCTCGTTTTCTTGGTTCTTGAGGTAGCCTGGACATGAAGAACCGGTGTGGGGGATTTGAGGATTATTCCAGGTGGTAACCTCGGGTGACTACCTTGTGAATCCAGGCATCTTGTATAAGTGTGACCCATGCTTCGGCAAACCGTCTTAGTATCCCTCCGATGGGTGTCGCGTCTGCGATTTTGTTGTCATCCTGAGGTAGTCTTGTTGCAGGCTTTGAGGTGTGCTTGCGGTTTTGCCAGGTTGGTCTAGGTTTGTTTCCAAAACGACCTCTAGCTGAGAATGATTGTCTGGGAGGAGACGACCTTGAGTTCTTGGTTTGGGGGCCACGAAAAAACTTGCCCCTACGAAATGAAGATCGTGTTTTCGGTTGAGTGAGTAAGGTACTTTTACCTCCTGTGGCTTGACTTATGATTTTATTCAAGTCAGGTCCGAATAGAAGTCGCCCCTTCAAATGGAATGGATGTCAGAGACTTCTTTGAAGACAGGTCAGCCGACCATAACTTCATCCATAAGGACCTGCGGGCAGCTACTGCGAGTGCAGATGATCTGCTGATGACTTGGGTTGCATCTAGAGCAGCTTCGCACATATAGTCGTTAGCTTCCTTGATCTGAGACGCACGTTGGGAAAGTTTGTGGCGAGGTGCCCCCGCCACAAAGAGAGAGTCGGACCAGGATTGTATGGCTAACCCATGCCATGGCCAGTACAGGACGAAGTGAGGAACCAGAGGCAGAGAAAACTGAGCGTAATAAGCTATCTAAATTTTTGTCCATGGAACCAGCCGTTGACCCTGGTTCTTGAAGCTGAAGAGTCTCTAGCACTGATCAAATCAGTGAATCGACGGATTCTGAAGAGAGCCTGTGTGGCTCCTCCTCTTATTGTGTTACTGGTTCATTGTATGGGGGTCAGGCTGGACAGATTTGCAAAGCATCTTACACCATTTACTAGGCATTTAAGGTGGCCATACACAGGCAGATAATGCTGCCGATATCGGTCGTTTAGACCAATTCTGGACATGATATCGATTGGGAAGGTTTGATTTTTCTCCCAATCGACCCTTCGGAGCCCATTGCGCTCGCCGTAATCCAATCGTTCGGCCATAGGGCCGAACATTCAGATTACCCCCAATATTGCCCTGCCGTTAGGGGGAAAAGATCTGCTTGTTTGGCGATGTTATAGTGTATGGCCACCTTTAGATGTAGTGTCCATTGTTTAATTCTATAAATTGTCTAGGCTAATTTCATATGGCAAAGTTTTCCTCACCAGCAGAGATTCAGCCCCTTAATTATCCAGGTCATTTGCACTGACCGTAATACAATCCACTACTCACTGCACAAAAGGCGGTTCTGACCCAAAATGTACCCAGAGTGAATAGTGGCAAGCTTTTTGCATTCAGGATGGAAGGGGGCTGAATGTTTTATGTGCCAACTGTAGATTGTCCGTGGCAAAATCTAAAACCAGGAATGCGTGGCAAAAACAAGGAATGTGAATCTGATTACCTGTGCAGGTAAAAATGTTGCGCTTTTTCACAAATTATGTTTTAAGGAGATATTTTAAGGGTGTTTCACCATTTAGGGATCTTTTTTTTTTATTTGCAAACCCCATTAACTAAAAAGTTAAATTCCCCCTTTTTTAGTTTTTAAATAGAAGACTTATTTTCTGTGCTATGTGGAAGTGCAGTTTCTTGGCGGGGTCATGTAACAAAGGGTCAGATTCAATTCAGTGAGAATAAGGTTTAGCACATGAAAAGTCCCGCACAAGATTCAACTTGAGTGCAATTCAATTCAGAAAAACCTCTCATAATTTATCAGGTGAAAACTCTGTTGAAGTCTATGGGGAAAGTTTTTTCTCCTCAAATTGAATCTCGTTCATTTCTCTCTGAATTGAATCTGGCCCAAAATGTGTAAAAACGGATATTGGTCTAATGCCTTATAGCAACCAATTAGCAGGAAGCATTTAATGGTCACCGCTCAAAAGCAAACATCTGCTATGGATTAATGCACCTACGAATGGTTGCTATGGATTACTACACCTAGGCATAGTTAGAGCCTTATTACATATGGCTTTTTATAAAGAATTAATAACTGGAAAAAATCTCCCGGTAATATGCATAGATATCTGCTGTTTACATCAAGGTCTTGTTAGATGACCTAGTCATGTATGTATGTATGTATGTATGTATGTATGTATGTATGTATGTATGTATGTATGTATGTATGTATGTAAAGAGGCAGAAGCATGTTGCCTCATTTTCCTCAATAAAATATTAATGGATTGTGAATTTTAATACTAGTCACCAGTAGAAGAGGAGATTTATAGCTGGCCATTAATCTTCTGGTGTGCTGTTGTTGTCCTTAATAGAAAAACTTAAAGGGCACCAATCATCACTAAAATCATTTACTAAGTAAATACACTATGTGAAAGTTCAAAAAATCCGATTTTTAAAACAGTTAGAATTGTTTGTATAATATAAATCATCAGCTCACTATTCCTTCTGCAAGATCTCCCATATCTCCACTGCAGTTCTAGCTGAGGCAGGCATCTTGGATTTCACTGGCTCCTCCTACCTATATCTTCCCAGCCAACTGTAGCTCTGAAATCTCGCACATGCTCAGTTGAAATTCCTTGGTTGCTTATCAACCTTTCTAAGCTATTTTCAAATCAGCCAAACTTCTGTGTTAGCTGCTGTTCAGTAGTGCTGCCACCTTCTGGAAGTTAGTGTGTGCCCTTCATTTGCATAATGACATCACCAGCAGGGAACAATATAGGGAAATCCCGTGATACTTCTAGTGGAGGAGTTTACTAAAGCTAGATATTCTGGGTAGAATACTCAAGGCAGTGCTAAAATCTGAGTTACCGGTAAATCCTTTTCTCCCGGGCCCGTACTGTCAGTGCAGACGTATGGGGTTAAACCTGGATATCTCCGGAGGCAGGACAAAAGAAAAAACTTTAAGCCTTTGAACTCCGCCTTCTCCCTTAATTAACCGGCTCTGGCCTTGCCACTTCAGTTTGCGTACCAAAGCCCTGGACAGGAGAAACTTGGAAAACATGCAAGGCATAATGGTATCAACATAAACAGTCATACTATTGACTATGAAATTAAACATCCTTTCTCTTTTTTTTTTTTATATATATTTAATTCATATATATATTAAAATATTTTTATTTCTTTTTAAATAATATAACAGGTAATTCTGGTCCGAAAAGGAACCTTGGCAAACCGCCAACACCTCCTCTAAAAAACGGGAGGGACTTACTGCACTGACAGTACGGGCCCGGGAGAAAAGGATTTACCGGTAAGAAAATCCTGTTTTCCCAGGGCAGCCCGTCCTGTCAGTGCAGACGTATGGGGACGTTCAAGAGCCGTCTTCCCATAAAAACAAGGGAGGGAGAACTTAAGGAGGTACTACTGCTTGCAGCACCTTTCTCCCAAAGGCTGCCTCTGCTGAGGCGAAAATATTGAGCCTATAGAACTTTGCAAAGGTGTGAACTGAAGACCATGTTGCCGCTTTGCAAATCTGTTCTGCTGTGGCACAATTCTTCAGTGCCCATGAAGTACTGACGGCCCTCGTAGAATGAGCTTTGACAGGAAACGGTGGCCGTCTCGAAGATTGCTTGTATGCAAAATTGATAACTTCAACTAACCATCTTGCTATCGTTCTCTTAGAAGCCGCTTGTCCTCTCCTTGGGGGCCCATAAGAAACAAAAAGAGCTTCTGATTTTCTAAAAGCTGTACGGTTAGAGTAATATTTTAGAGCTCTAACCACATCCAGAGTATGTAGACGTTTCTCTGCCTCGTTCTGTGGATTGGGACATAGAGATGGTAGTACTATATCCTGGTTCAGGTGAAACTCTGACACCACTTTTGGTAAAAATGATGGTATAGTCCTAAAGACTACTTTATCCTTGTGTAATATCATCCAAGGAACTTTTACCGAGAGCGCTTGCAGCTCGGATACTCTCTTAGCTGAACAAATTGCCAGAAGGAAAACTACTTTCCAAGCTAAAAATTTGTCAGAACAATCTGCTAGAGGCTCGAATGGAGGCCCTTGTAACACCTTTAGCACCAGGTTGAGGTCCCATGGAGGGGTGGGTTCTCTGTATGGAGGTTTGATATGCATAACCGCTTGAAAAAATTGCTTTACTTCAGGTTGAATAGCCCATTGAAACTGAAAAAGCACAGACAATGCTGACGTCTGTGATCTTAGTGCTCCCACACTAAGACCCTTGTCAAGACCTCCTTGGAGGAAACTTAGGAATTGTTGAATGGAGCAATTCTTCCATGAAATTCTGTTCTCACTACACCACGACTGGAATATTGACCAGGTTCTGTGATAGATTTTAACCGTAGAAGGTTTTCTTGCTCTAACTAAGGTTTTAATCACTTCCTCTGAGAAACCTCTGTCTCTCCAGATCTGGGTCTCAAGTGCCATGCCGCTAAGCGTAACATTTGCAAGTTGTGATGCCTGACTGGTCCTTGCAACAGCAGATCTGGACGCAGCGGAAGACGCCATGGTGGTGAGACTGACATGTTCACCAAGTCCGCGTACCACGCTCGTCGAGGCCAATCCGGTGCAACTAGAATTGCTTGCTCTTGACGAACTTTCTTTATTACTCTTGCCAACAGTGGAAATGGTGGGAATAGATAAACCCTTGTGAACTTCCATGGGATGACTAAGGCATCTGTTACTTCTGCCCTTGGATCGTTTGTTCTCGAACAGTACCGTGGAAGCTTGTTGTTTCTGTGTGATGCCATGAGATCTATCTCTGGCTTTCCGAATTTCTGTATCAGGAGCTGGAACACCTCTGGATGGAGAGCCCACTCGGCCTGATCGATCTTGTTTCTGCTGAGATAATCGGCCTCCCAATTTTCCACACCTGGGATGTATATTGCTGACAAGATTGAGCCCTGGTTTTCTGCCCACCGAAATATTTTGGATACCTCGTTCATCGCTGCCTGACTTCTTGTGCCTCCTTGGTGATTGATATATGCCACTGCAGTCGCATTGTCGGATTGTATTCTTATTGGACAATTTTTTAGCTGGTGTGACCAAACTCTCAGTGCTTTGTAAACTGCTCTCAATTCTAGCACATTTATGTGCAGCCGAGACTCCTTCTGCAGCCATTCTCCTTGGCATGTCCTGTCGTTCATTGCTGCCCCCCAGCCCGATAGGCTGGCGTCTGTACTTATTACTGTCCAAGGTGGCAGTGACCACAGACAGCCTCTCGCAACATTTCTCTCCTCTGTCCACCACATCAGTTCTTTCCTTAGATCGTTTGTGAGTGGAATGTTTTGAGACAGATCTTTGTGATCTCTGTTCCAATGAGACAGAAAATGCCTTTGAAGCGGCCTCAGGTGAAACCGTGAGTAAGGAATCGCCTCCAGAGTCGACACCATCAACCCTAACAGCCTTAAGTGGTCTTCTGCTGTAGGCTGCATCATTCGCAGAAAACTTAAGGTCGCTGTTTGTAACCCTGTTACTTTGTCGTTTGGCAGTGCCACCAACCTTGTCCTGGAATTGAACTGCATTCCTAGAAACTTGATTGATTGACTTGGTAACAAGTTGCTCTTCTTGGCATTGATCAGCCACCCGAAGTGACGAAGTATACTGAGCGTTTGACGCGTCTGTTCCTCTGCCAATTCCGCCGTAGGAGACATAATGAGGATGTCGTCTAGGTATGGAGTTGCTTTTATCCCTTCCGTTCTTAGAATGGCTATTACTGGAGCCAATACTTTTGTAAACACCCGAGGTGCCGTGGTCAATCCAAACGGTAGGGCTCTGAACTGGAAGTGATTTTGACCCACCGCAAACCGCAGGTATTTCTGATGACCCAGATGTATCGGTATGTGCAAGTACGCCTCCTGCAGGTCGATGGTTGTCATAAAATACTGTGGCTCCATGGCGTTGATCACTGATCTTAGCGTCTCCATTCTGAATTTTTGCTTTTTTATATGAACATTTAAAGGCTTGAGATTCAGGACAGGCCTGTAACTCCCTCCCTTCTTTTCTACCAAAAATAAATTTGAATAAAAACCTCTGAACCTGAATTGGTGAGGAACTTCTACAATGACTTTTGCTTCCAGCATGTTTGAGATGCAGTTTAGCAAGCCTTTCCTTTTTACTGGATTGCGTGGTAGAGAAGAAGGAACAAACACTCTTCGAGGAGGAAGGGATTCGAAAGGAATTTTGTAACCACTTCTTACTATTTCTAGTGCCCACTCGTCGTGAACGAGCTCTTCCCACACTGGGTAGAAACTTAGAAGTCTCCCGCCAACTGCTTCGATTCCACCCGGTGCTTGATGACCTTCATGCATCTGAGGTCTTGGGCACGTTTTGCTTTCTAATTGGCTTGTTCTGACTTGGCCAAGTCGTTCTCTTACGTGCCACGTAGTTTGATGAACTAGTCTGGTTATATGAGTTACGTCTGAATGGACGAAAGGACCTAGATGAAGCCCCCCAAGATCGGTTGGACTGTCTTCGGTACTGATCCGGACGATTTTTTCGCCCTTGTGGTAGAAATGCACTTTTTCCACCAGACACATCTGAAATTAATTGTTTCAATTCAGGCCCAAAAAGATGCTCCCCTGAATAAGGCAAAGAAATTAATCGACCCTTTGATGCATTGTCTCCTGACCAATGTCGAAGCCATAGAGCCCTTCTACTGACTACTGTATTGGCTGAAGCTCTTGCTGCCAATCTTATGATTTCCAATGCTGTTTCACCTAAAAAATCAAAAGCTGTGGTTATTCGGTTAAGCTCAGCTGTGAGAAATGAGTCTTGTGAATAATGTTGTAACAGTTCTTGAGTCCAGAACTTTGCAGTACGTGCCAGTCCTGATGCCGCTGTAGCCGGTCTAAAAATGGCCGTTGTACTTGCGCAACCTCTTTTAAGAGCATTCTCCATTCGCTTATCCATTGGATCTCTGAATGCCATAGCATCCTCAGTGGGGAGAGTTGTATACTTAGACAATCTAGAGACCGCAGAATCAACCTTTGGTGGTTTATCCCACTTCGGTTTATAATCTTCAGGAATGGGATACTTCATAAAAAATCTTTTACTAATATTCACTCTCTTTTCTGGGTGATTCCATTCAGAATCAATCGTCTGTGTGATAGACTTAAACACTGGAAAACACTTTTGTTTTCTTGGCTGCAAACCTAGCACTCTATCTGCTTTAGAAGCGGGAGTAGCCGTGTCCTTTATCTCTAAAGTTTGTAGCATATCCCTCAGAAGGCGTCTCACTTGATCCTGCTGGACAAAAGCTGGCCCTTCCGATTCTGAATCTGAAGAATATACTTCTGAAGTTTCTTGACACTTATCTGAACTTCCCGACAAGGATTGATCAGAACTGAAAGATGAAGATGATGGAGACCTGTGTCTCCTTTTATGAATCGGGCGCTGTTGTAACGACTGTTGTACAGTTGTTTTAACCCATTTAACAAGGTCAGAAAACTGTTGCTGCTGTAACCCAGCCGATGAATCTAATGGTGGCAACTCTTCCTCAGCTAAATGCCCTGTGGGGGAATGTTGTGCCAATGGGCATGCCTCTTGGGTCAAAGAAGGGACTGGTCCATCCAACAAAGGCCCCACCTCAGGATCCGAGCTCCCTTTTGCACCTATCCCCCTAGTATAATTGGAGGAAGTTGGAGGACTGGCTCCCCTCTTTGTGCGTTTGGACTTGAGCCTGCTTTTCCTGGACTTTGCCTCTACTTGCGGCATGTCCTTAATTAAATCCAATAATGTCTCAGGAATTTCAGAAATCGACATGGCAAAAAGGCGAGATAATACTCACAAGAATGCCTCTCAATCCTCGTTACAACCCAGAATTGCGGTCAACTCAGCCTGTAAGCAGCTCTACCGTGCTTTCTGCTGCACCTCCAACGCACACTTGCGCCCTCGAGCGAAAAGAAAAAATACTTCCGCATTGAACTAACATCCCGCGAGAACAGAAGTACGCACGCCACATACTGACATCCACTGACGTCACTCGCATCCGGCAACTTCCTGAGTGCGCTCCAACAGCCTCTGCGCCCATCGCAAAAAAACACAAGGCGGGTAAGCACTTTTAATCACCTCGCCCCAGCAGCACTCAGTGCCCCACCTAAGCCGGGACTCTAGACTAGTACCCTGGTGTGTAATTGCTCCTTATTAAAAACAGGAGTCAGAGTGCACTCACCTCGCTGATGCTTTTTCCTGGTGCAGGCGATTCTTCCTCTTAAAAAAGAAAGGGGGAATTCGCCTGTTCATTAACCCCCTGCATGGGTTAACAACCACTCTGCAGCCTCTCCCATCGGGCTGTCTTGGGTGTTGGTAAAAAAGATTACAGTGAACAGGCTCACTCTTTACACCTCCTGGGCTTATCTGACTGGGCGCTTAAGGTACTTCAGACATCTCCACTTGGCAGTCACAACTGGCAAGGAGGGAGAGCCGTGCCCAGTCCCCTAGGGAATGGACTCCGCACATTCCCTGAAAAATAAAACTAAAAGAGCTAACTACTCTAATTAATTACAAGGGGAATAACCCCTGGTCCTACCTCCTACTCAGGACAAAAGAAAAAAACTGAAGTGGCAAGGCCAGAGCCGGTTAATTAAGGGAGAAGGCGGAGTTCAAAGGCTTAAAGTTTTTTCTTTTGTCCTGCCTCCGGAGATATCCAGGTTTAACCCCATACGTCTGCACTGACAGGACGGGCTGCCCTGGGAAATTTGCATATTATAGTCTGTTATAGTCTCAGTATGGACTCCCTCAGTGAAAGAACCCATTTGACAAAGTAAGGGTTTTTTGTTTTATTTTTTTAAAACCTGCAGTTTTTTCAAAAAACTATATATGTAGTTTGATTAAACTTGTTTGGCTTGTACTGGTCAGATTGTTAATATGTGTGATTTTGGCTGTGATAGGTGCCCTTTAAGAGACTACAGCACAGAAACCCCCCACAGGTCTACAATCTTTAAAAAATAAATAAAATAAAAAAATAAAAAATTGTACTTAATAAATTAGCCAGCTAAACCTAATAAAGCAAAACTTTTTAATAATTATGACAATGACACAGTATGCTTTGTCACGCATGCAAGTCAAATCGCATAGACCCCAAAAAGATTCATTTTGTAGAAGCATTGCATTTTTACATTTTGAACTCAAAGTAACATTTTGAAAAAAAAAAAAAAAGTTAAATAATAATGTGTAAATTTTTACCTCAATCAGTTTATTCGCATGTTCACGAAATACTTGTGCATACTCTTTTACTTCTTTCTCATTTCCATTTTTTGCAGCCTCAATCAACACAAGAAGTGGTACATTGGTCTCCAAGAAAGAGTCAGAAACATGGTCCATAACAGCCTTTCGCAACTAGCGAAAAAAAAATGTATTTTCCATTATTTAAAGGATAGATACCTTGATTTCCTGCTCTAAAGAGACTTTTTAAACCTTTGTTCACTTGCAATCGGACTGCGAGATTATTAACAAAATACTTTTACCAAATGAGAACTATCATGAAAAATGTTTTTAAAGTAATATGCACATCAAAAAAACAAAACAACATTGTAATACGTTCAGAAAGCAACATTGTATGTAGAGAACAACAAACACTGAAAGACTACCTGTCTACGCAAGTCTCTCGTCTTCCTAGTCATTTTGTCGATTGCTGAATTTAGAGCATCACTACGTTCTTTGCGGCCAGTCTGCAAGGTAAGGAAAAATTATATATATATATATATATATATATATATATATATATATATATATATATATATATATATATATATATATATATATATATATATATATATATATATATATATAGAAAAAAAAAGTAACAAAACTGATCTTAATCATATCAAGGAGATTAAGGTTACATGTTTAACCCACATAGTTTTAGTTCTGGCATATCACATAGAAAAAAATGGAACGACTTTGTGAAATGTAGTTATTTACAAATTGGGCCAGTGCTTTTAAAGTATTTATGGTCTACATAAATTTTGTCAAGGTTTGAGCGTGCCAGTGGATTCTGTATTAGGCTAGCTTTATGTCATCCACTATTTTATTTCATTCTTGAAGAAGGCATTAAAAGATTGAGTGAAGGATATTTGGCTGGGCAGCTATGTAGCAGATAAAAGCTCGGTCACTAAACAAACAAACTTTGTGTGAGACTATAACTGGTATGTGTCCCAAAACAAGCAAACACAGTCTAAAAATAAAAAACACACTTACATTTCCCATGTATTCAGAAAGGAGATCTTGTAAAGCTTGTCTCACAGAGTTGCATTCAGCAACAATACGTTCCCGACGATCATCTCGTGTGCAAGAAGAATCTGCCATTAGGGCAGCTCCACTAATGATGCTTTCTAAACGTTCCTCCAGTGAAGGTCTAAATCTTTCTTCACTAAAGCCAAGAGGGTCCACAATGATTTGCTTCTGTTTTTACAAAGGAGAGAAAATTATTTTAATTGAGTGCACCATGTACAATAAGAAGTGCTAACACAACTGTAAAAGAGGTGTAAAAACATGGATATTAAATAGTATACAATCAACAGAGATCTTCCAAAGCAGCACCAAACCAAACACATGATACAGAATCCTAGTGGATTTAGAGAAGGTTGCCAACTGCTCTGTAGCTCCGTCTTTTGGTATATTTTGCAGAATACCTACTGAAGGATTGAAGGACCAGTAACACCAATTTTTGTTTTTAATACTTATGTCCCCACCCAAAATAGCTATAATCATAGATAAGACTTACTTCCCCTTGGCTTTTTTTTAAACCTTCAGCTTCAATTTGACATGCAAAGTGCCCCATAGGAGAAAGGCGAAGGCAGCAGAATTCCTCTGAATGGATAACCTAAAGCACCTAAGCTTTCTTTTTCAGTGTCTGCAGCTTAAATTTATGTTTCTATTCCTTCAGACTGCTTTGGGGGTAATGATGTGAGCATATATGAAAAGAATTCGGTCATGATTTTTATGGTGTTGTTTTTATTTCTAAATGACACTGTTCACACGGCAAATGATTGACTCATATAAAATGTCACTCTTGATCCAATAAGTGTATTTTTTTGGTTGTAATATTGGTGTGTAGGCAGTCATCTCAGGTCATTTTGCCTGGTTATGTGCTTTCAGAATTAGCCAGACTTTAGGATGGAACTGCTTTCTGGCAGGTTGTTTCTCTTACTCAATGTAACTGAAGGTGTCGCAGTGGAACCTGGATTTTTACTATTGAGTGCTGTTCTTATTTCTACCAGGGAGCAGTTATCTTGTTTTAGGGAGCGGTTACCTTCCAATTATTCTGTTAGGCTTTTGGGGGGAAAGGGTCGGTGTAAGATCACTCAAACTTACAAGTACAGCAGTAAAGAGTGACTGAAGATTATCAGGGCATAAGTCACATGACTGGGGGCTCCTGGGAAACTGTCAATATGTCTAGTCCAACGTCAGATTTCAAAATAAAAAAAAACTGTTTGCTCTTTTTAAAAACAGATTTCAGTGCACGAGTCTGCTGAAGAAGCACTATTAACTTACATAGTTAAATCGGGTTGAAAAAAAAGACAAAGTCCATCTAGTTCAACACCTCCAAATGAAAATCCAGTATCCATCGGATGCATTTTGAGAAAAAACAAAACATGTTTTCCCATGACAATATCCCTTTAAGCGGCAGATGCTGCAAAAAGCTTAGGTGCTTATAGCCATTTGTGCGAAGTCAACTTCCGGTTCAAGCTGCCGTTGCCTTTATCCTATGGGGCACTTTGAGGTCAAATCCAAGCTGAAGATTTGAAAAAATCCAAGGGGAAGTAAGCCTTACCTATTATAGCTATTTGAGGGAATTAAGCAAAAAATGGTGTGATGGTTCCTTTAAGAATTTTAAATTCTTAAATATAATAGCACTGAAACCCCACTGCCATACTTACATCAAAATTATTTAGGGCAACAGCAAGTTCTCCACCTCCTTGCTGATTAGCAGTTTCTTCAGATGATGTAGCTTGGGCTGCATTTGAAATGCCACTGACTGCTTGTTGAAGTTGTTTATATATTAAGTCCCTATTTGCTTTGTATGCAGCTACATCAGGATGCTGCAGACATGCCTGCGAAGCAGTGTAAAGAATAGGAATGCTCTTCTGAAGAATACCACGAGCAGCAGCCATCTGATCTCTGTGGCCAACATCCTTTAATTCCTAAAAACACATACAAGAATGTTCTTTAGAAAATGCATAAAAATGTATTACTTCTAAATAAGAGAATAAAGCTTTATAGGACATTAACAGGTAATTAAAGTGGACCTGTCACCCAGCCATAAAAAAATTTATAATAAAAGTCCTTTTCAAATTAAACATGAAATCCAAATTTTCATTTTTTGTTAAAGCATTCATAGCTGTTGTAAACTCATTTAAAAATCTAAGCTGTCAATCAAATATTGCATGCCCCTCCTCTATGCCTAAGGCAAGGCAGGCAGTTACTTTCACTTTCCATTCAGCACTTCCTAGTTATCACTGCTCTCCCCACATTCCCCATTTAACCTTTCAATTGTGTAACCAGTGCATGGGGATGGACATCAGGTCCCCATTCTGGCGCACAAACAAGATTCCGAGATGATACAAGGCTTGCCTTAATAACAGTGATTTCCAAACTGATTGGATTTGATTGAACACAAACATGCAGATAAGTAAACTTGTGTACAATAATCTAACAATATTTTCATTAACATTTTAAGAAAAAAAAAAAAATCTTACAACTGCGTTTAGGATTTCTTCTTAAACATGCAGTTGATTGATTAAAAAAAAAAAAAATTCTACCTGTTGTCTCTTTGCAGTCATGACATTTAATTTATCCACTTCAGCTTTCAAAGCCTTATATTGTATTCCTAAGTCTTGTTCAGTTCCAGCATTTCTTAATTTCGCAATACCTTCTTCAACCTATTGAGGGAAAAAATATAAAAAGCATGTGGGTGTGTATCATTTTCAATTGGTATGTAAAAGGTACCTGCTTAAACTTTAATAACACAGTTGACAGCCTGTATAGATTGCAAGCTCCTCCGAGTAACAGAAAACTATTGAATTTTGTCAAATCATGGGAACGAGACTTGGCCTTAGACCTCACGGAAGAAATCATCGAGAAAGGCATATAAGCTCTTCAGCTCCAAATGTTGCAAAATCCAAGAGATGAATTACAAGCTACTCTCCAGGTGGTACTACACGCCTCAAAAACTGAAACAGATATATCAGTCTGCAAGCAATATATACTGGAGATGTAAAACAGGAATTGGCACCCTTCTAAACATTTTTTAGGAGTGCACACTGCTTAGATCATACTGGGACCAAATTCTAAGTCCTGTTCACAACTACTAGGATGGGAAATGCCAGTTACACCTGCCCATGCTTTGTAGTTTTTAGAAACAGATAATGAGGAGGAGCCATCTGACTCTACTCTAGATAGACTTTTGCTAATGAACTCTCATCCGATCGGAGAAACAAAAGACAGAACTACAGAGACACTTGGCTACGCTGGTTTTTATTCAAGGAGACTGATACATATAAACAAAATATGCCCCAACCAGTGTCGGACTGGGATGCCAGGGGCCCACCACAAAATCTTAGACCGTGGGCCCACTTTCCAAACCCTTATTCCTCCTCTCCTCACTCACCCTCTTTATTCTCCTAGTCTTTTATATCAACTTACTATATTCTTCCATTAATAACCATTTTTCCCAATAAATAAATAAATAAAGAATGACTTTGAAATAGGCTAAATGGTTAGAAGCAAGAGGGCCCACCGACAACTGGGCCCACCAGGAGTTTTCCTGGTATCCTGGTGGGCCAGTCCGATACGGAGTCCAACAGACTAAGCAGCTTCAGGGAGAGGACCCCTCCCCCAAAAAAAACCATACACTTGGGAAGGCATCATTTACGGAGATCCAATCAATCACTAATGTGAATTTAGTTAGCAATTGTCCTATCTTATGTTGTTCTGTTATCTTACTAAATATACCGGTGAATATTTGAACTGAGGACATTTTAAGGCACGTTATTCCTGAATAACCATGTTATAGTGCAACATCAGCTACAATTACCTGAGCAATATGTGACGACCCTTTTCCCCACACACCCCTTTACCTTTCTGTACCCCATCTATGTTTGCTGATTAATTTGTCAATAAAATCTATTGAAAGAATAACACAGTGGGGCAAAAGGCATAATCATCAAAATAGCTGAAACTGACTTAAAGGGAATATTTATCTCAGTGGGAACCCCTTGTCAAATGTTATTTCTGTAAGTGTAAAGTAAAAAGAAAAGAAAAAAAAATACTGTAGAAACTATATATTAGCCAATATTACACAGTTTTATTTGCTCAGAAGGGGTACAGTACATTTAATATTTTTAGTAATCTGCTCAGAAGGGGTAGAGTGTACAGTCATTCCCAGGCAACAGCGTGCCTTTAGAATCTAGAATCCCTACCAAAAACACAGGACTGCTGTTCTAAAAAAAATTAGAAGTCACAATTTTTTTTTTCTCTCTGTAGGCAGAGAATCCGCTCCCCCTCTGTTTCTTCACTCCTGCTCTGGAAGCATTGCATCAGGTCAGGTGCAGCCAGACGCGGCAGATTTCAGCACCAAAACGTGACATTTTGCGCTGAAATCTGCCCACAGATTAAAAGGCAAGTGGAGTAGCAAGTCAGCAGAATTTCTGCCTCCACCATTCTACTGTACATTTAGACGCCACTAAGGAATTCTGTCATTAAAAAGGCACTAGGCCAAGAGCCTTGTAGAAGTCTTATTTTAGTTATTGTAATACAATTTTAAGATGTGACAGAAGAGATATAATCAACTATTTATATAATATAACACATAGAATGTGTTAGAATAGGTTTTATAGTGATAAATGGTTTGCACGTTAGTATAAATGTAACTGTTTTAGAAGCTAACTTACCACTTTTAGCTGAACCAGTAACCTGTACACATCTGCCATGTCAGCCAGAATCAGCAGCCTTGTGACAGCAGACAACAATGCACGAGCAGCGCGAACCATATTTCCACGTTTAACAGAAGAGCAAGGATCCTCAGCAAACTCTCCAGATGAGCTTCTCATCTGTTCACCTAGAGGTCAAGAACAGAAATGTTACAGGGGTTGTTCCCCTTTGCGTTAAGTTTTATGATGTAGAGAGTTATATCCGGAGAAAATTTGCAATTGGTTTTTATTTTTTATTATTTGTGGTTGTTCAGTTATTTAGCATTTTATTCAGCAGCTCTCCAGTTTGCAATTTCAGCAATCTGGTTGCTAGGATCCAAATGACTCTTGCCAAATGACTCTTGCAACCATTCATTGATATGAATAAGAGACTGGGATATGAACAGAAGAGGGTCTGAATAGAAAGAGGAGTAATACAAAGTCGCAATAACAACAGAATTGTAGCCTTACAGAGCATTTGATTTTTAGATGGGGTCAATGACCCTCATTTGAAAGCTGGGAAGTGTCAGAATAAGAAAATACCATGACTGCAAGTAACACAATTTTGCTATCTTAGTTAAACATAACTACGCCCATACAAGGCTTAATGGCTCTCACTTTCAGCAAGCCTCTTCCAGCAATTTATTTTCTTTGCTTTTCCTGCCAGATGGTTCTCAGGGCAGTTTGAATGTATATGATTCCAAATTAACCGGTTTCCTCTGTTTCTATCCTTACTGCTTTTAGCACACGTGTTGTTTGTTTGTTACTTATTTGTAGCATAGCTTTTTAGTTTGAAGTAGAAAGACGGATTGAGCCATCTAGGAAATCTTCAGAATGTGTACATTTCGAAAGGATATCGTTTTCTGGAGTATTTTAATAACCATTGAAATAAATTCTGTATGCAACTTTATGAGAGTGAATAAGATTGCCTGTGCACTCAGGGCATATTTTGGGCAAAAAACAAAAACAGTTCTGTTTTCTACCTGTCCTATGTGCAAAGAGACAGGGGTCTGACAATACAAATTATTAATAGCAACTGCAAAATCATATTGCTCAACTCATTAGCAGAAATAGCTAAACCACACATGTAATCAGTTTGTAAAAATTCTAATCCTCACTCCAAACTGAAACCATCCTAGCAATACTTCCCCATCTAACCACAAACCTCGAAGTTTATTTTAGCACACCCAAAAGAATAAATATCATACCAGACATGGCATTAACAGAGTCATTTATTAAAAATAGGGGTACTTACCCTGTTTCCGAACATCTTCAACGGCTGCAATTAGCTCATCTTTAAGAAACTGGCTCTCTTTTGCTATTTTGTCTCCTTTATCTAAAAAATTTTGGGTTGCTTGCTCCACTGATGCAGCCAAAACATGAGCTTTCTTTGAACGCCCTTTCTTTTTATTGGATGGACCTTTATTGCTAGAATTCACCAAAGTAGTCACCTTAATAAAAAAATAAAAAAAGGCAATTATTTGGAAGCAGGTAACACATTTATAGTGTTATTTTATTTTCTGTTACAGTGCTGCTGCTTTATAATTATATATGTGCTAAAATATATGTGAAAATTTGTCATTCTGTGATATCTTTGGGACTATCTTCACTATTGCACTGCTTTGGTCCTGTGACATGGCTGAGTTAGTTAACTAGCTGCAATGAGCTCAAATTCCTGTGTCCAGGAGTGGCCCAGTCTGATCTCCCTATATCCTAAGGCAGCGATCCCCAACCTTTTTCACCTATGAGCCACATTCAATTGTAAAAAGAGTTGGGAAGCAACATTTGCATGCAACAAGTTCCTGGGGTGCCAAATAAGGGCTGTGATTGGCTATTTAGATTGGCTAATTCAACCAAAACTTGCCTCCAAGCCAATAACTGAAAAATAAGCTCCTGCTTTAAGGTCACTGGGAGCAACATCCAAGGTGTTGAAGAGCAACATGTTGCTTACGAGCCACTGGTTGGGGACCACTGTCCTAAGGCATCATTTTGGTAACAGCACAAGGACAAGTCATTACTAAGTGAATCACTCACAAGTGATCTGAAAAAGGAGTTTAACAAAGAGTGCAACAACAGGAGCAACAAGGGAGCCACAGCAAAATATCCAGCAGCCTTCCTGTTTAGTAAACTGGAATCTAAACTTAAAGATCTACTGGCAGAATGTCACTAGTTCGGTCAATGGTGTCATTCCTTTTGCAATTCCAAAGGTAGCTTCTTCCTTTACCCTTCCAGCAGACTGTCCCCATTCTATCATAATATCTCCCTCTCTGCGGCTTCTATACATGGCTTTCTGAAAAATCTAGCACCTCCAACTACCACTTCACATATACCTATCTGACATCTCACAGACTTTGAATCCTGGCTCTCATTTTTCCTATGCTCCTGATAGCCCTGCAATTATTCTGAGTGACTTAAATTGTCATATTGATGACCCCTCCAGTCGTGGCCATCACAATTTCTCCATCTAACCACCTCCTTTGATCTCTAGTGGTGGACAAATACAGCAACCCAAAAGCATGGTCACTTCCTAGATCTGGTCTCTACTAAAAACATAAATCTTTCTGCATTCAACAGTGATCCTTTTCCTCTTTCAGATCACATCTGATCTCTTTTTCTATTTTGCATACTCCCCCCTCTACTAACCCTCAGCCAAAAATTCTGTTCCATAACATCTGCACCGTGGATATAACTGCTCTCTCTCTCATTCTCACAGTTCTAGCCCTTCTTCCATCAGTACTTCTGCTGATCCTGAATCACTGGTAAATACCTACAGTTCAGTTGTATCTGCTGTTATCAATACCCATGCCCCTCTGCAGCCACAATGCAATCAGGCTTGCAATACCCATCCCTGGATAAACTCCTAGATGCGATTTCTGTGTTCCTGTACGCTAAAAGCAGAGCGCATGTTGAGGAAAACAGATACAAAAGTGGACTTCCTCCACTACAAATTTCTTATGGGCTGCCTTGGTACTGCCCAATCCCAGGCTAAACAAAATACTAACTACACTTATAAATAAAAATAAATCCAACTCACTGTGCTTGTTTTCTATATTCAACTCACTACTCCATCCCTCAGGACTTTGCATAATTCTTTTAAAGAAAAGTCGATTCTATCCACAAACAATTTTCCCACCCTTCAGTTACCAATATTCTCACTTCCTAAATCTCCTCTTTCCTTTTTCAACTCTTTTTATCTGATAACCCGAGTCTGAAGTCTAAAAACTTCTCCTGTCCTCTCCATCAACAACTTGCTCACTTGATCCTATGCCATCACCTGTACTTAAAAAGTGTGTCCCTGTCCTTACTCCATTACTTACTCATATATTCAATTCCTCGCTAACTTCTGCTACTTTCCCCTCATTGTTTAAACAGGCCTGTGTCAAACCCATTCTGAAAAAGGCTACACTGAACCCATTCTGTTCGTCTAACTACCACCCTGTCTGTCTTTTACCGCTAGTCTCAACTTGTGGAATGTCTTTTTTCATATCACTAACTTTCTCTGCAGCAATAATCTGCTTGACCCTATGCATTCTGGCCTGCACACTACACTTATGTACAGTTGCAAATGATCTCCATACTGCTATGACCAAGGGACATTAATCAATTCTTATTCTCCCAGACTTATCTTCTGCTTTTGATACTGTCAACCATGCTGTTCTAATGCAAATTCTACATTCAATTGGTATCTGGGATAAAGCTGCATCCTGGTTCTCTTCCTACCTTTCTGACAACTATATCTAATACTTTTGCTAACAAATCCTCTTCATTTTAATGTAAGAGTGCCTCAGGGTTCTGTACTTGGTCCTCTGTTCTTATTGTACACTTCATTCACTCTCTTTAGGAGACCTTATATCTTCATTTGGCCTTAAAAATTACCTGTATGCCAATGACATCCAGATATATTTAGAAACCCCTTCACTATCCACGGACATTCAGACCCAGATAGCAAACTGCCTACAACGCCACCTCAAGCTCAACTTGGCCAAAACTGAGCTCATCGTCTAACCACCCAAACCTAGCTTCTCTCTTCCTTTCACCATTGCTACTGATGGTATGACCATTAACCCTGCTGATTGGGGGGTAATCTTTGACCAGTCTCTCTCCTTCTCTAATCATATTAATACTAATGCCAACCCTGCCGTTTCTTCCTTCACAATATAGCCAAGATACACCCCTTTCTTTCACAAACAGCCAAAACACTAATCCATGCCTTTGTCCTATCCCATTTAGACTATTGCAATCTCCAACTAACCAGTCTTCCTGACTCCCACCTCTCTCCCTTCCAATCAACCTTAAACGCTTCTACTAGGATCCTCTTGTTTTAAAAACAGTTAACGAAGACTAAAAAGTCATGTAAATTACAAGTGCTCCTTTTGCTTGGGACAACTGCTGAAAGATCAGAACAAAAGAAGAGCCACAGAGCTGCTGCTCTTCACATCCGTTTGGTGAACCAATAGAAACTGATTCCATTAGGAACAAAAAAAAAAAAAGAAAAGGAGTACTGCAGGATTATCATCTTAAACAGCCACCCAACTTGCCACATATACCTAAATGGTCAGGTGGTATGGTCGAAATTAGCAAAACTGGCCTATCAAGTCTGGGCACACATGGTCAATGTTACTCCCTTTCTTGGTGCTATTTGACAGTAAAGGAAGTATCATGAGGCCCATAATTTTCAGTTCATAAAGCAGTCTCCATCTTGCTGCTCATCTAAGTTAACAGTTCCAACATGGTATACAATAATGCACCTTCAGAACTCCTTTTCAGTATAAATTGCTTTAATTATAGGCAGTATTACTCTCTATATTGCACTCCATCCCATATGAGAAAAACCAAATTACTTACCTGAGTCACTAAAGGCTCAAGGAGTCTCTCGACTGCTAGCGTTCTGATTTCCAAGCTTTTTGGATCCCATTTAAAGTTTATGTTTCCTGTATTGAGAGTCATGTCTGGGAGAAAAAAAAAATTACACCATCAACTGATAGGAAAAAGAAAGGCAAATTTAATTAAAAGGATTGTTCAGTTTCCAAACATTTTTCACTTCAGTTGTTTTCAGATTTTTCGCCAGATATAAATAAATTTTTCAATGGTTTTCCATTTTTAATCTTTTACCGGTTTTCCATAACTGAAGTTTAATGTCCGAGACTGTGGTGTTTCAGTATGGCAGCTCAGTGATTCAGGTTCACATTCTTAACGGTTACAATTTGCTACATTAGATGTTTAGAAAGTACCCGCACGCTTCCCAAATTATATATATATATATATATATATATATATATATATATATATATATATATATATATATATATATATATATATATATATATATATATATATATATATATGCAAATTTTGTAGATCAGGAAACCAGTTAACCAGAAAGCTCTGAATTATAGGAAGGCCCTCTCCCATACAGTACATTTTATGCAAATATTTTTTTAAAAATACTCTTATTACCCTATATCTTTGTAATACTTAGTAGTTTTCACTTCCTCTTTGATAAGATGCATAAATCTATACAAGAAATCCAATCCAATACAAAATTACAGTTAAAATTAAATTCCAGGTAATGTAGCGAGGGTTCGCCATTTGAACCTTTTCCATTGATAAAAGTGACATGTACAGTGGTGTGAAAAACTATTTGCCCCCTTCCTGATTTCTTATTCTTTTGCATGTTTGTCACACTTAAATGTTTCTGCTCATCAAAAACCGTTAACTATTAGTCAAAGATAACATAATTGAACACAAAATGCAGTTTTTAAATGAAGGTTTACGTTATTAAGAGAGAAAAAAAACTCCAAATCTACATGGGCCTGTGTGAAAAAGTGATTGCCCCCCTTGTTAAAAAATAACTTAACTGTGGTTTATCACACCTGAGTTCAATTTCAAAGGTTATAAAGCCATTTCTAAAGCTTTGGGACTCCAGCGAACCACAGTGAGAGCCATTATCCACAAATGGCAAAAACATGGAACAGTGGTGAACCTTCCCAGGAGTGGCCGGCCGACCAAAATTACCCCAAGAGCGCAGAGACAACTCATCCGAGAGGCCACAAAAGACCCCAGGACAACATCTAAAGAACTGCAGGCCTCACTTGCCTCAATTAAGGTCAGTGTTCACGACTCCACCATAAGAAAGAGACTGGGCAAAAACGGCCTGCATGGCAGATTTCCAAGGCGCAAACCACTTTTAAGCAAAAAGAACATTAAGGCTCGTCTCAATTTTGCTAAAAAACATCTCAATGATTGCCAAGACTTTTGGGAAAATACCTTGTGAACCGACGAGACAAAAGTTGAACTTTTTGGAAGGTGCGCGTCCCGTTACATCTGGCGTAAAAGTAACACAGCATTTCAGAAAAAGAACATCATACCAACAGTAAAATATGGTGGTGGTAGTGTAATGGTCTGGGGTTGTTTTGCTGCTTCAGGACCTGGAAGACTTGCTGTGATAGATGGAACCATGAATTCTACTGTCTACCAAAAAATCCTGAAGGAGAATGTCCGGCCATCTGTTCGTCAACTCAAGCTGAAGCGATCTTGGGTGCTGCAGCAGGACAATGACCCAAAACACACCAGCAAATCCACCTCTGAATGGCTGAAGAAAAACAAAATGAAGACTTTGGAGTGGCCTAGTCAAAGTCCTGACCTGAATCCTATTGAGATGTTGTGGCATGACCTTAAAAAGGCGGTTCATGCTAGAAAACCCTCAAATAAAGCTGAATTACAACAATTCTGCAAAGATGAGTGGGCCAAAATTCCTCCAGAGCGCTGTAAAAGACTCGTTGCAAGTTATCGCAAACGCTTGATTGCAGTTATTGCTGCTAAGGGTGGCCCAACCAGTTATTAGGTTCAGGGGGCAATTACTTTTTCACACAGGTTTGGATTTCTTTTCTCCCTAAATTGTGAAAAACCCATTTAAAACACTCATTTAAAAACTGCATTTTGTGTTTACTTGTGTTATCTTTGACTAATAGTTAAATGTGTTTGATGATCAGAAACATTTTGTGTGACAAACATGCAAAAGAATAAGAAATCAGGAAGGGGGCAAATAGTTTTTCACACCACTGTACGTGGGATTCAAAACAAGTCTTAAGCTGGCCATAGATGCAAAGATCCGATCGTACGAATCATCGTACGATCGGACTTTCCCATCTCCCGACCCGCCACTAACCATTCAGATCAAAGTCTTACCAGTCAGATTAGTTAAAGAACAGATCAGCAATGTTCTGCCCCTGACAGCAATCGTACAATATCTATGTCCAACCAAAGCTAGTGACAGTCTCCCACTGAAAATCGTACGATCGGCAATATACGCAGAGATATTATCGGCAGCCGACAGAAATTTTCTAACCTGTCCGATCGACCAAACGACCGATCTCCGCTGGACACAAAATGTCGGGACTCTCCACACACGTTCCGAAAATCGTACGAATCCTCGATTCGTACGATCAGATCTTTGTGTCTATGGCCAGCTTTAGCTTTTGTTTTATATCAAACAAACAATTCCATACAAGTTCGTACATCCAAGTCCTCAATGGAGCAGTTGCCAGTATTGTGAAGAGAAAGACAATCCCTTGAAATTATGTTTTACAAAAAGCTATACAGCCCTAAAGTAGTTTTCAAGGTCAGTACTTTGCTTTTCAAAGCTTATCAACAGCATAGAAATTCCCACCTCCTTATCTTACAGACAGAAAGCAGCTCTCTGTATCTGGGATTACTCACTACCATTACTCACTACCATAAAAAAAAAAAAAAGATATATATATATATATATATATATATATATATATATATATATATATATGGCAGCAAATATGGGCTGCACACCCTGATAGTGGGCAATACCTGGGTGCTCATGCATACAAAATTCATAACAGGTAAGAGGTGATGGCACTCACAGGGTCTGCAGAAAAAACAACTTGGAGATAAAAATAAAAACGTTTATTAAACCAACGTTTCAGTCCCACACTAGGACCTTTCTCATTGAGAACGTTCCTTGTGTGGGACCGAAACGTTGGATAAACTTTGCATAAAAACACTCTGCATTCGCCCTCGAGTTTTTATATGGTCATGGAACTTCTCGGTACTTATAATATCCTTATATTTTACAACAGGGGGTACTTTATTCAATATATATGCACAAAAGCCATGAATATCTTGTAAATGATATCCTTATAAAAGACTACTAGTGATGTCCTCAGTTATAAACGATGAGTAGTGATGTCATAAGTTATAAACGGTGAGTAGTGATGTCATTTTTGTAACATGACTCACTAAAACGTGTGTATTATAATAAATAAAATACCCCTTAATGGAAAATATGAGGATATTAAAAGGAAGCTTGGAGTTCCATGACCTGTATATTTATATGGTCATGGAACTCCTCGGTGACTTCGAATATCCTTATATTTTACAACAGGGGGTACTTTACTCACATACCTCCCAACATTTTGGAAGTAAAAAGGACAACAAAAAATTTCCCGCACGCAGCGCAGCAATTTTTTTGACCACACATCTTTCTGTGGCCACACCCCCTAATTACCATGTTTGTTTTACAAAATTTGGCAGGTTATGAAAGTTTGAAAATATTTCTCCTTATCTGTTTTTGTGTCTCAAAATTGTTACAAAGTATCTTATTTGCACCTGTTAGCTGTTCTGGGCTCTCTGCTAAAAGCCAATTAAGTGAGAAACTTTGTTTCTTTTTCTGGCTGTTCAGCGCATAGAAAAGAGGGACTTTCCAGTACAAATGAGGGACTGCGTGTTAAGCTGTCAAAAGAGGGACTGTCCCTCCGAAAAAGGGACAGTTGGGAGGTATGTACTCATATATATATATATATATATATATATATATATATATATATATATATATACACTCTGTGTGCAATCTTGGTGTGGGCTTCTCATACAGCAAAAAAAAAATTACAAACCACACACACACACACAGTGAAGATGTTAAGATACAAAACATTCTTAAAATACTCAGAACAAAACAGCTGAATTCCTTTGCCTTGCAGCTATCTTTAATCCCTTCAGCCATGTTGTAGAGGCAAAGCTGGTGGCGGTGGTCCAAAATAATGTTCCCTGACTTCATGAAATTGGAAAGCATGGGGGTTTTTCCACTTTCTGTATGAGCACACAAAATGCAGAACACTTCAAACTCACTTATGAGTCGCTTGTTACGATTTAGACCGACTAAAATAACCATCAGCAATGTTTTTCTTTAAATGGCTGCTGTAAAATTTCAAAAACGGTCCGCACACACCAATGTTGCAGTCGGGGATTGTACCCCTTTTATTAATGCCACCAATGCCCCTTTTATTAATGCCACCAACAATCAACGTTTCGGGGGGAACACAGCCTCCCTTCTTCCTGAAGAAGGGAGGCTGTGTTCCCCCCGAAACGTTGATTGTTGGTGGCATTAATAAAAGGGGTACAATCCCCGACTGCAACATTGGTGTGTGCGGACCGTTTTTGAAATTTTACAGCAGTAAGGAGACCGGGCTTGGTCAACGGAGGACCAGCACCACCACGCAGAAAAGTGGAAGGAGGTGTGCGGTAATACAATATTTCATTTCTTTAAATGGCTGGCAGCACTCGTTTTCACCCTCAAAATATTCCAATAATTCAACATATATAGATGATTATGAACGATTTCTATCTTAATACTACAGCGGCCCGGCAGGGACATTCCACCTTCGACTTAACGCATCTTCTCTTAATTACCAGCTGCTTAAATCCCAATCGTCCCATGAAGTTTCGCCAAGATGATACTCTGTAAAGAACTTTTAATAGGACACTTTTCTAACTCACCTTCGGCTATGCTGAGACAACAATGACTTGGGGCGGAGGCTCAGACAAATGGCAGCGCAGCCCCAACTCGACTATCGAATTCCACTTGATCCCTATTCAGTAAACTGTAGGAGGAAACAGGATGAGACGAGCAGTTCCTGTTTTCAGGGCCCCTCCCAGGGAGTTCATTCTTGCACTCGGGAAAGATAAACCTGAATTGATTTCATATAAATGACGTTGCGCTCGCTATTGAATAAGAATGTGAGGTGAATTCTTCTACACGTAATGTAATTCGCAAACAAAAAGTGTAAAAAAAAGAGTTAGGGGTTAAAAGGGGAGGGGTCAGCAAAGGCAATCCCAGCATGCCACGCCCCTGTACCAGGTAGGGCAGGCACAAAAAGGCGTCTTTGGATAGTTTCGCCCTCACGCGTCATTTAGGTGCTACTGTGACGCATTGGGAATTCATGGCAACCCTCGTTTGCGTCAAAGTAGATGGAGCTAAATGCACCTGCTAACTCTGGAGTAAAAACATTACACTACAATAAATGAAAAACATATTACACGTTTTTTTTTCTCGAGTCTAATACTATCACTCAGTAGTAAACATAGGCGCCATCGTACAACAATTGTACTTTTTTTGATTAGTATTGCAGATAATTGACATTCAGTTAAAAAGGCAAGCACTGCGTATCTTGTCGGCGCTATATAAATAAATGATGGTAAATGTTGTCCCAAAGTGATAATAAAGCGCAGTGGTAGTCTGGCAGAACTGTGTATTGTAGCACCTGAGGCAGAAACGGAACTAGAGGGGGGCTGGCCCTGGCACAGGACGTGCAGCCGGGCCCCCCGCCGTAAACCCGGAACTGGCCGGGATATGCGCGGCCGGGATATGCCCACTCACACCCTCTGCTCCCCTGGTAGTTCCGCCCCTGACCTGAGGCAAATATGGCAACTAGTAGTATTCTCCGACCCCACCCTCCCTCTTTCTCTCTACTTATCACTTCTCTACCTTCTGGCATTTTTTTTTTCTTTCTTCATTTTCCCCATGCCCTTCTCTCATCTTTCTACTGGTGCCATTTTCCACCTTCCCACACTCCTTTTGCTGTTTTGACTCTGCTCTCATGCTCTCTATGTAGAGTTGCCACCTTTTCTGGAAAAAAATGCCCGCCTTCCTACATATTTATCTTTTTCCCTATTAATAACATTGGAATCAACTATCATTTTTACCGGCCAGGTGGTAACCCTATCTCTATGTGATTCTACTTCTTTGTCATGTGTTTCCTTTTTCTATTCACACCCCAGTGGTAGGCCCTCAGGCGCTGATCCCGACACTCCTACAAGCTGCGCCATGGCTGCATCATGATTCCAAAAAACCATGATAGTCTGACTTGCAAAGAGCATACCTCCCAACTGTCCCTTTTTTGGAGGGACAGTCCCAGTGTCGAACTGGGGACACCAGTAGCCCACCAAAAACATTTGACCATGGGCCCACCAATTGATCTTAGAGAAGGGGCCCACTCTTAGTACTATTATTCTTCCTCTCCTCACTCAAGCTCTATTCTCCCAGTCTCTTTTCTTTACATACTATAATGTATATTTCCATCTATTTAGTCTCTTTGTTCTCATAACAAATAAGGAATGACTATGAAACAGACCAAATATTTAGCAGCAGGAGGGCCACCTGAGCCCACCGGGACTTTTCCTGGTATCCCTTTGGGCCAGTCCGACACTGGACAGTCCCTCTTTTGACAGCTCAACCCGCCGTCCCTCATTTGTACTAGAAAGTCCCTATTTTCTCTGCACTGAACAGCCAGAAAAAGAAACAAAGTTTCTCACTTAATTGGCTTTTAGCAGAGAGCCCAGAACAACTAACGGGTGCAAATAAGATACTTTGTAACAATTTTGAGACACAAAAAAACTGTTTAGATAAGGAGAAATATTTTCAAACTTTCATAACCTGACAAATTTTGTAAAATGAACATAGTAATTAGAGGGTGTGGCCACAGAACGGGGTGTGGTCAAAAAATTTGCTGCGCTACGTACAAAAAATTAATTTTGTCCCTCTTTTTACTTCCAAAATGTTGGGAGGCATGCAAAGAGCATTGCTCCCCCAACCTGGCATTCAACCCCATTCTCAACTTGCATTCCTTTCCCAATAATCTGTGCACTGTCTACCATGGAATACAGAGAAGCTTCTGCATCATTCATATTACATAACTACCTCTCCATTATCATGTTACAATGGCAAGAACCATGGGTAGTATGTAAGGTGCAGGTGGAATGCTGATCCTTGCCAGTCCTCCACACTACAATAACTCCAAACATGCTAATAAGATTATTGTAATGAACACTCCATTAGTCACAGACTTGCCAATAAGATAACTGTAGAAAATGCATGAACACAGCCACAATGAGACATGCCAGTGAGATCACTAAACGCAAACAGAATACGGATGAGCAATGAATCAACAGTGAGGACATTGCAGAAAATGAATAATGAGCTTTGGGCCAGTGCATTTTTACTGAAAGGAGCACCGGTCCAATGAAAAACATAACATTTTGGCACCCTCAGTGACTCCTGCTGTCTTTTAATGTCTGAAGAATCAACAACTATCTAAAACAAACCCTAGGACAATTTTCACTAATATGCATAAAAGCTTATGTGGAAATAAGTATTGCTCTGTGATTTATTTTTTCCTTTTTTTCCTTTCTATACGCACTACCCTACTGACACGAAACTGATGCTATTTTTCCAAACTTTATCTGACACTTCTTGTCTTACCATACACAGTATCCACAGAATCGATTCTCTTGATGCCATCTTGCCTTCTCATACACATCTTGCCTAATTCACTTTCTCTAAGTTGGTTTCTCATGGGTGCTACTTGAACCCTACCTTTCAGTTAAGCCGTGGGCAAATGGAGCTCAGAAAGTGTTATCAAAGCCACAACTGGAGTCAGGGAATTCCCAACCACCTTTTCTTTATTAATATTAGTAAACACTGTGATAACCAACAAATTTTCTCATAAATATGTCTCTGTATTTTTATGAATTCCTATGGTGAATATTAAAGAGAGGGAAGAGTCTCCAGTGCCTCTTTCTGCTAAGGCTCTTGTCACACAGGGCTGTAATTCGGCCTACTGAAAAATTCAGCCAAAATGCAAACTCTTGTATTTTGGTGCCGTTCAGGACCATGGCAAAGCATGCATCTACTTTGTATTTTAAACCTCTTTATTTTACTAATAATAACATTCATAGAGGACAAACTTCAATTTTTGGGAGCATTAGGACAACATTTATGTAAAATCCAGGAAAACATTAAGTAATATCAGGGAAAGCACAAAACAAATCAATGTAAAATAAGGGAAAACTTAAAATCAAGGTATGTAAAATTGAGGTTTCACTATAGAAGCAAGAGAAAGAAAAAAAAAAAAAAAAAAAAAAAAAATATATATATATATATATATATATATATATATATATATACATATATATATTTATACATTAATACAGCATCTCTTGATGCTGTATCTTACAGACATGTTCTTTGTGTCACTTCTTTGCTATGGCTGATTCCAACTATTAGATGCTAGACAAGTGCAGACTATCAGCAGGTTTGGCTTTAGCATGCATGCATCTATATTTTACATCTTTATGGGAATGCAGAACAGTCCTCATTATATAAAGGAGGTATTAGGATTGTTTAAACATCGACCCTCCGATATCAGAAAAAGAAATTGTAAGACCACAGGTTGTGTAAAGTATTATTATTGCCATCTTGTTCTACTATTGGCATCTCTCCCTGCCTATAACAACAGCTGTGCCTCACTCTATCTACCTTACTGATGGAGTTTAGATAATCCCCCTATCTTTAGATCCCCCTTAAAGACAGCTATTTATGGGGTACACCACTGTGCAATATGTTGGCGTTCTATAGATACATGTTAATAAATGTCATAATAATAGACAGGTTTCCTAATCATTGTTATGCCTAAGGCACCGTTTTGTCTTACATACAAGAAGAACCTTGTGAACTGGCATAGATTTAGGAAAATGTTATCAATACAACTTGCTGTGAGCCCCATGCTTAAAAGATCCCATTAATATGCCCCAACCACTTACAACCCCACACACAGACCTAGGTGGGGTATCCAGGATCCATAAGCCAGCTGTTGCCGGTGGATGGGGTTTAATTATTCTGGGTCTCAGTAACATCCAAGTCCTCCTGATTATTACCCCCATTCTCCTATTTAATCTACATTCCTGCCTTGAATTCTATTCCTTGATTTAATTCATTTGTATTATACAGAGTTTAAAGTTCATTTTAGCCTCAGGGGATGTCAGGGGATGAGCTGAACTTTTCAAGTATCCACTTGAAAGAATGCAGGGAATTCAGCTGCAGGCAAGGACCAGGCCAGTATTTATATAAAAGCACACAAGGGCCTGTGCCAAGGGCGGCAGCTCTTGGGGGGTGGCCCTCGGGCGCATATATAATTGAAAAAAAATTCTAAATAAATGCCCTTCAGCTGCCCCAGGAGACCTTCTGCTTAAATCCAGTGACATCACACGCACAATGTATGTGATGTTATTCTGTACATTAAGGTGGCACTGTAAGGTCCAAATACCGCCCTGGCAAGACCCCAGTACCCCAATGCAGCAATGGAGATGAGGGGACCCCAAAACGTTCCCTGTTAAACCAGCACATGAAACATGAGACTAAAGCTAAGCACACATTGTAAGGTCCACCTGTTTGGGAGGTCACATTATCCTTACCAAAACAGCCACTAAAGATTTAGGTCAATCATCAGGACGATCCATTTGTTCATCCACAGTCCTACAATCAGGGGATAATTAGGGCCTAGGGTGACCTGACCAATGTTGAAAAAGGGGTATACTGTCCCTTTAACACAAAACACCACCCTGAGTTCATGCATCCCCTGGTCGCTCAGTGTTTGTTGTATTGAGGAAAAAAACATAAGGCAGGTGACAGAGTGGTATTACATGCACAAAGCCAGCATATGGGCAGCCCTAGATTCAGAGAGATCCTGAAAGCATAAAGATAAAAAACAGATTATAGCCCAACAAGCTTTGTCAAAACGTTTAGTTGAAGCAAAACATAATTCAGCAGCATTTAGATGTATTCCTATTGAGCACCCACCTAAATGTCTAGTAATAGTAATTCTTAAACAACTGGATTGGCTTGTTTCACTACTCATCCGAACAGTTGCTTCAGTTCAACTGACTGGTGTGGGAAGTCCTCAGCATATAAACTCTAACAATTGCCATTGTGATTGATTTAGCGGAAGAGCCTAACTTTTAGTATGTTACATAATAGCTAATTCTAAGCAATTTGTCAATTAACCTTTCTTTCTTTTTTTATATCTTTCTTTAATTGTTTGTTTTCTTTTGACTCTTTCCACCGAGCTTTTAAATGGGGGTCACTGACCTCATCTAAAAAACAAAAGCTTTGTAAGGCTACACATTTATTTTTATTACTCAGCTTTCTATTCAGGACTCTCCTATTCATATTTCAGTCTCTTTATCAAATCATTGCATGGTTGCTAGGGTAAAACTGCAATCTGGAGAGCTGCTAAATAAAAAGCCAAATAACTAAAAAAAAACAGAAATAAAAAATGTAAGCCAATTGCAAATTGTCTCACAATGTCAGTCTCTACAAACATGATACTAACCAACTGCAAATTGTCTCAGACTATCTCTTTCTACATCATACTAAAAGTTGATTTAAAGAACAAACAAGGGGTGGTTGCATGTGGGTGAGACCTTGTGGTGAGAATGTACATCTCTAATTGTAATGAATAACTATAATTAATACAAGCATATTAATTTAATGATGCCACTTTTTCATTGTTTTTTGTTTCAGGAAGTGGGTACTTAATTGTGCACACTTAAAGGGGTTGTGCACTTGTTTTAAATCCATGGTAATATACATCATATAATGCCCATGCAGATTACTGTATTATGGTAAAACCATAGGGCAGTAAAAAGAACACATTGGCATGTACATAATGAACATACAGGCAGCTCTGGATCCAGTTAGGGCCTTAAAAAACTAGGCACAATATAGCACAACAAGCTGTAACTGGTACTATAAGCGAGTACCATTAAACATGAAAACAAATTTGATTTAAAAGTTTTTATTTAAATAATTTATGTGAAAGGCTTCTTTTATTTGTAAGGCATTTGGGTTTTTGTATGATATGAACGTTGCTTGGACAGAAACTTATTTTTTTGGGCTTTCATGAAGAAAGATGAATAAACTCACAGTGACCTGAATGGTGAAGACTTGAATTAAGACAGAGCATATTTTATAGTGAAATTTAAGGAGTTTATTGGATGAATGTGTTCAGTTACTGGAATTGTATTAATCCATGAAAATGATGATGTCACTTTGGCACTTTTTTGAGGGACAGGGACCAAAACGTTGGCATGCTCAGTGAATTGAATAAAACACTATTGATGTTAACTGGCAGGAAAGTTTGAACACGTTTCTGGGGGTCTTATGGCCCTGCTTTATGTGTTGTTATTTTTCTAATATAGGTGAAACCCCTTTAAAATGCAAGTCTCTGTTCCCCAAAAAGACCTGCTTATCGTATTAGTTACAAGTGTATCTAAGTGCAGTATTCTGTGTTGTCTGCCAAAAGCAGCATATATTTATCTTTTTTCCCTAATAATAACATTGGGATCAACCATCATTTTTACCGGCCAGGCTGGTAAAATACCAGCCAGGTGGCAACCCCAGTCCAGAGGGGGGCCTGGGTGCATGGCCTGCACCCAGACCTGGGAACTACTAGTTCTGTTATCAGTTAGGACGCAGGCCCGGACTGGCAATCTGTGGGTTCTGGCAAATGCCAGAGGTGCTGTTGTAAGGTGCCAACCGTGCCATAGACATTCACTATTTAGTCAGCTGGTGGGGGCTATTTAGGCCTCTCTGTACCAGGGCCTATTTTGACTCCTAATATTTTTATCCTTAATAGGGAGTCTATGTGACTGATTCTTGTGAATCAAGTCTTGCCCCAGTTCCAAAGTCACCCACAATATGCTATAAATATATATATCAAAGATATATGTCCCAAGGCTCAATTCTTAAAAATCTATACATTTTATTACAATTCCCATTTAAAATGGTACATTCTGACCCCACATGGCGTTTCACTCCGGTACAGTCATAGGTGTCTCTGTGTCCAGTAAGATACTGTTGCACCTTTCCATCACTCACCTCCCCTGTTCCGGGTCCCCTAACCAGTGAAGGCATCTGTGGGGAGTTGTTATGGGCTCTCAGTCTCAGTATACAACCAACCTCAGATATACAATAGCGGACACATTTCCATTGAAGCAGTACTTTCTGCTAAACAAAACTGCTTAATTTACACGTTTCAGGCTCTGAGCTCTTGTTGTGTAAAGCACTTTTAGCAGCAAGTACTGATTCACTGGGGGTCATTTATTAACATTGGGCAAATTTGCCCATGGGCAGTAACCCATGGCAACCAATAATTGCTGCATTCATTGTTCTACTTGAAGCTGGTTTTAAAAAGCTAATCACTGATAGGTTGCTATAGGTAACTGCCCATGGGCAAATTTGCCCAGTGTTGATAAATAAGCCCCACTGACTTTCTCTCCATGTAAATTAGTTCCCGGTCCCTTGTCTTTGGCTCAGTACTTTGCCCTCAATACTTAACTCATAGAAGAGCTCAGTTCGAATGTTACAAGCTGCAACTTTCACATGAGCAAGGGGCCGGGTAGGTTTGAGTATTAGCCACTAAAAAAATAAATACATAACTATATCTGGAACCGGTACGCGCTCGGCCTCCACCGGCTACGTAACTCTTGCCCCATTTAAAGATGGTGTTTCCAAAAGGAAAACCACAGATGACGTACACAAGCTGGTGGGACGCCCGCTTCACACAACTGCGCATGCTCAATGTAAAAAGGGGAATTCCTTGACAGGAGGACGGGCTGGGGAAAATGTGGAGGTTACCGGGTCTTCTGACCAGAGGTAAGAACAAGTCTGGGCTTGGGCTGTGACACGGGTCTTGTTTTGATTCCGGTAGCCGCGGTTGATCGGCGTGACATTAGCCTGCTTGGGTTATTACTTGGGGCAGTAGAGGATTGCGTAATACTCTCGCTGTTCTACCTTCATCTGCCGCTAGGGGCATTTTAATTGGAAATACTTGAATGGGAATGTCATAGTGATATAACGCTGTTATTGGTGAGTTTTATCAGCTGAATCGGAGTCAGGGCTTGTTCACACATTTTCACATACAAGTAATTTGTATACATTTGTCTTATTGGACCCACGGTGATATCACCTTAGGTGTTTACTCCAAATCACCTACAAGTTACCTCTTAACATGTTCTAGAATGGCTAATTCTAAGCAACTTTTCATTTGGCCTTCATTATTTATTTATTTTCATTTTTGAATTACTTTCCTTCTTCTGACTCTTTCCAGCTTTCAAATGGGGGTCACTGACCCCATTTCAAAAAACAAATGCTCTGTAAGGCTACAAATGTATTGCTGCATTTTATTACTTATCTTTCTATTCAGACTTTTCCTATTCATAGTCTAGTCTCTTATTAGGGATACACCGAATCCACTATTTTGGATTCGGCCGAACCCCCGAATCCTTCGCGAAAGATTCGGCTGAATACCAAACCGAATCAGAATCCTAATTTGCATACGCAAATTAGGGGTGGGATGGGGAAAACATTTTTAACTTCCTTGTTTTGTGAGAAAATATCACTTGATTTGCATATGCAAATTAGGTTTCGGATTTGGTTTCGGCCAGCAGAAGGATTCGGCCGAATCCTGCTGAAAAAGGCCGAATCCCGAACCGAATCATGGATTAGGTACATCCCTATCTCTTATACAAATCAATGCACAAAGTCGGACTGGAGCTTTGGCGGCCCACCAGGACTGCAAACAAAAGGGGCCCCGCTGGCCGTCACTAGGGCCCTCTCCGGACTTTTAAACAATGCCCCCCCTGCTACACACATGCGTGAACAACTCCGCACTAATCAGGGGAGCAGGTTTGGGCCCATGAGGGCCGGGCCTAGCGGGTTTTTTCCTGGTGTCCCACCGGCCCAGTCAGTCCCTGTCCGTGTACGATTGCTAGGGTAACTTGAACCCTAGCAACCACATTGCTGAAATTACAAACTGGAGAGCTGCTCAATTAAAAGTTAAATAACGAAAAATCCACAAATAACAAAAAAACTAATTGCAAATTGTCTCAGAATATCACTCTCTACATCATATTAAAAGTTAAAGGGATACTGTCATGGGGAAAAAACATTTTTCCAAAATGAATCTGTTAATAGTGCTGCTCCAGCAGAATTCTGCACTGAAATCCATTTCTCAAAAGAGCAAACAGATTTTTTTATATTCAATTTTGAAATCTGACATGGGGCTAGACATTTTGTCAATTTCCCAGCTGCCCCTGGTCATGTGACTTGTGCCTGCACTTTAGGAGAGAAATGCTTTTTGGCAGGCTGCTGTTTTTCATTCTCAATGTAACTGAATGTGTCTCAGTGGGACATGGGTTTTTACTATTGAGTGTTGTTCTTAGATCTACCAGGAAGCTGTTATCTTGTGTTAGGGAGCTGTTATCTGGTTAACTTCCCATTGTTCTTTTGTTTGGCTGCTGTGGGGGAAAAGGGAGGGGGTGATATCACTCCAACTTGCAGTACAGCAGTAAAGAGTGATTGAAGTTTATCAGAGCACAAGTCACATGACTTGGGGCAGCTGGGAAATTGACAAAATGTCTAGCCCCATGTCAGATTTCAAAATTGAATATAAAAAAATCTGTTTGCTCTTTTGAGAAATGGATTTCAGTGCAGAATTCTGCTGGAGCATCACTATTAACTGATTAATTTAAAAAAAAAAAATTTTTCCCATGACAGTATCCCTTTAATTTAAGGTGAACAACCCCTTTAATTTATATGTTTAAGAATAAAGAGAGCTGTATTCCTGCCCACATATAATACACAAAGCCACCTAAAACCTGTGTCAGAGGCCCTGGGGCGCCAGGACTAAATCACTCTGAAAAGTGGCCTCTGAAGTGGATGAACATTCACCTGCTAGTAGAGGGTTCCAGCCCTGACCAAAAAAAAAAAGTCAGTACTGTATATAAATATACATGAGAGGTTGCACCCAGGCCCTAAGGCTGAAAGAGAAATGAAGATCTGACTCGAGGTTCTTTTGTTTTTTACACTATGATCACCTGTATACATTATATTGCACAATAGCAGTGAGTCAAGCCCAGCAAAATAACTGCTCATTTACTTGTTTCATAGCACGTTATTTATTTTACTGTCGTACAGCGTATTTCCAACCTGCCGTAGGCACAAGAAACAGAATATAAACCTGCGTCATGAAAGAAAATGTCATTTTAACCAACCTTCCAATATATATTAATTGCACCTCTGCAATTATTTGTCATTTGAATTGCTGAAAGCAGTGTATTTGTATTCCTTTCTGTTCTATACCCCCTCCAGGACTCTTAAAGAGTTTTTTTTACCTTTTGAATTATTTTTTTAGTACGATGTAGAGAGTGATAGTTTGAGACAAGTTGCAATTGGATTTTATTTTTTATTATTTGGGATTTCTGAGTTATTTAGCTTTTTATTCAGCAGCTCTCCAGTTTGCAATTTTAGCAATCTGATTGCTTGGGTCCAAATTTCCCTAGCGACTAGGCACTGATTTGAATACAAGACTGGGATATGAATAGGAGAGGCCTGAATACAAAGATGAGTAGAAAAAAGTAGCAATACCAATAAATCTATGTAGCCTTAGAGGGCAATTGTTTTTAGATGGAAAACTGGAAAGAGGCAAATAATTTAAAAACTATGCAAATAAATAATGAAGACCAATAGAAAAGTTGCTTAGAATTAGCCATTCTATAACATACTAAAAGTTAATTTAAAGTGAACCACCCCTTTAAAGGAGAAGGAAAGCTACGGAGGCATTTTATTGCCAATAGATTAGCTGCAATAGTGCAAGCAAGAATGCTATATTTATTCTGTAGAATGTTTTGCCATACCTGAGTAAAAATCCTTAGAAACTCTCTGTTTGTTTAAGATAGGAGCTGCAGTATAACATGGTGTGACATCACTTCCTGCATGAGTCTCTCCCTGCTCTGAGCTCAGATTACAGCAGAGAAGGGAGGGGGGAGGGAAGAGGAGCAAACTGAGCATGCTCTTGCCCAGGGCAATGAGGTTTAAGCTGAAGGCAGGAAGTCTGATACAGAAGCCCATGTGTACACAATAGAAGGAAAGAAATGCAGTGTTTCTTTTGACAGGGGACACGGAGCAACATTACTTTGGGGGTTTACTGGTATATTTAGATGGACCTTTCTGATAAGGCTTACTTAGTTTTAATCTTTCCATCTCCTTTAATCAGCTAGCTTTTGCTACTTTGATTAAGAAACCTTTAGTAAAGAAAAATTATAAACCATCATTGTATATTTTATGCGTATGAGATTCCAGATTGCTAACTTCTATTTCTTTGTTTACTTTTACTGGCATTTTTTCAGCCCTAAACCGATTCCATGCACCAAATGTTTCGGGTTATGTTCATGGGGAAGCTGAAGCTCTCAGTTCCTCATCTTTGATTCCGCTCGGGCAAAATGTAGATGGTCGGGGGTAAGTCAGACATCTGTAGGGCTCAATGCTCATGTTTTTAACATAGTCCATAATCTTGTCTGGTTGTACAAAGAAAAGCAATGATAAATATTTTAGATCTGTAATACCGCTTTTATGGTAGCAACAGAATTCTTTCAGAAGCTGTTAATATTGCTGTAATCTTAGCATGGGTAATTTTGAACAAAACCAGTTTGATAATAAAACTGGTTAGGTTAGCGATACAGGTGGCATATCGATAAGTGGATTTTATTTTGCACCCCATAATTTATTTTGTTTTAGTACCCTCGAGTAGTGTTTCTGAAAGCCATATTGGTAATGAAGTAAAAGTAACACAAAGTTATATTAAGTAGTTGAAAAAGTTTATAAAAACAACAAGAAATTCTAATTTTTTCCCTTTAACTTGAGCTTTTTGCCACAAGGTGGTATCAGAGAGTTTTTGCGAACTCCCTAAAGAAGACAAGTACAGGTATAGGATCCGTTATACAGAAATCCTTTATCCAGAAAGCTCCAAATTACAGAAAGGTTGTTTCCAATAGACTCCATTATAAGCAAATTATTACATTTTTTTTTTAAATGATTTCCTTTTTCTCTGTAGTAATAAAACAGTACCTTGTACCTTTCCCCAACTAAGATACAGTATAATCAATCCTTATTGGAAGAAAAATCAGCCTATTGCATTTAATTAATATTTAAATGATTTTCTAGTAGACTTAAGGTATGATTATCCAAATTATAGAAATATCCGCTATACAGGAAATGCCAGAACCCGAGCATTCTCAGGGGATCAGAGGAATCGCCTGCAAGGCCGCCATCAGGGGGGCACAGGGGTACAAGTGTACCGGGCCCAGGCCTGAAGGGGGGCTCGGCAGTGCTGAACTGTTGAAAGAGTCAGGCCCCCCTTGACAGTGCCAAAGCCGTGCCGCCTCCTTCCGAAGTTCCAAAGCGGCAAAAACTTGTGTGTGTGGGGAGGTTACCTTTTTAGCACTGATGTCTGTGTGGTCTTTTAACTGTGATGTAGAGTGGGTGGGATCTGGGTGAGGTGGGGCCCGGGGGACCCGAAACTGTTGTATGGGGCCCAGTGATTTGTAATGGTGGCCCTGATCACCTGTATACTCTTTTGTGTGTTTCTGTGTCTGCTTTGTTGTGCAAGACTGAACTTTATTTTTCTAATATTATATAAAAAGCTCCGTAATGTGTTTCTCTTGCAGTTATACACATAACTCATCCAGCCACCGGACTGGACAAAATGGGCAAGATCGGAAGAAAAAAGAGACGTATCATTCATTCAACTGCCATCTGCCCCATTATTCTGTGCTAGATGCTTTTGGATGGGTAAGTAAAAATCTATATTGTTTAAATTGCCGCAAGATAATCGGTATAAATAGAATGTGTGTGTGTGTATCCTTCAAAATTAACCAGTGTGTGTGTGTAGCCTTCAAAATTAACCAGTGTGTGTAGCCTTCAAAATTAACCAGCACACCAAGCTTTCAAGTGTTCGGAATTAATTTATTTTCATATCACTTGTGTATCTAACGTTTCAGCCCACATTGGGGTCTTTATTATCCTTGATAAAGGCACCAATGTGGGCCAAAATGTTGGATACACAAGTGATATGAAAATAAATTAAGTTTGAACACTTGAAAGCTTGGTGTGCTGGTCCATGCACCCTCGATTGAATTTGGAGGAGTGTCGGTACTATCTGGACGTGTGTGTGTGCGTGCATGCGCGCGCTACACAGAGATAGATTTAGTAGAGATTCCAGGTAGATGTCCATGGTCTTGATGGAGATAGACTTGTATATTCTTATAGACACCCAAAACAGAGGCACCAACTGTTCAATATAGTATAGCTGGCCCTTGGCCAGTTTATGTAAGGCTTCTCCAAAAGTGAAAAAAAACAACAAAATACAGAAAATAAAATCCTAAGGCTGTTCTCTAGGCTCTAACCTGTACTTTTTTTCCTACCACATGACATGAAATCTGGGGTAAACATACACCACATCAAACTATTTCCCAGCACTCAAAAGTTAAATACTTTGTTGTCTAAATATATGCTATACAAAATGCTTGGCACAGTCTTTGTCATGTATGTGAGGGCTTGTGAGCCATAAAAATCCATTGGGAGCTCTCATCTAAATTGCCGACTCTCCATTAAGACTGCATTGTTGTAACTTATGCAGTCAGATTAATGAATTTAAATGTAAAGATCCATGAAAGTTTTGTCTATAACTCGTATCTATCAAATTATGGCATGTAGGTACTTACTTGGCATTCTCAGGAACCATCCAATGCCCTCCGTAAGCATTTTTTACATCGCCTGGTTCTGCTCTGGCCCCAACCTTTTGCTCTTTAGTAGAATTCTTAATTTAAAGCCTGTAGGGCCGCTTGCTTTATTTGCAGAAGCCCTGTCTTTTGTTGGAGAGGGAGGCAGGTGATTATTAAAAAAAAATGCTTTGTCATTTCATTTTTGCAAAGATTCTGTAAGAATATGTAGTTCCTGGGACTAATATGAACTTCATTATGAGGGGTGTCCTATATATCCAGGCTGGTACAACAGTGGTATTCAGAAGGTATCAATGATGGATCATCTTTTGCAGGGTTTTGGTCACCCCTCAAATGTACTAATACTGTACATCCTATTTAGATGTTTGCATTATAATCCCTTTATTGCGCCATACATAACCAGAGCAGGAATAGTATTTATTGTTAATACTGTAAACTCATTTTTACAATTCTATGAATATTCTGATTGACAGAAACATTACAATTTCTCTTTCAATCTGTTTTGAGGATAAGATGCATTGTAAGTGAATATAGGGGTTCTCTTCCTGTCCTTTGTAAATATTATTGTGTAATTTATAGGCTTTGTTTTCTACACCACAGGGGGCCGCGGCAGTGTTCTTTCTGCAGTTGGCTAGACATGCTTCCTTTCAGAACTCCGTTACAAAATCTCCCAAGGAAGAGAGGAGTGCCCAGCAATCATACCTGGAACAAATCCTTCACTCCCTTGCACAGACTCAAAGTTTTTGTAAGTAATGGACCTATTTAATGTCATTTGTTGTCTCTCGATTTTTTTTTTTCAAATGTAGAAACTGACAAAATATCTAAAACCAAGTATATGTTTTATCAGTTCAAAATAACTGATGGACTTAATATCCATGCATTAAAAAAAGCTGTATAATAAAAGACCTTTAGAAATTAAACATGAAATCCAAATTTTTTTAAAATTTTTTATTAAAAGTCTCGGCTGTCAGTCATATATTCGCGGCCCCTCCTCTATGCCTTGGGTGTAGAGGTGGGGCAAGCAATTACTTTCACTTTCCATTCTCCGCTTCTTAGATGGAACTGCCCTATTTACATTCCCACTTCTTTCTCACCTTGTAGATGTGTAGCCAGTGCTGTGCATGGGCATCAGGTGCCCCATTCTGGTTCATGACCAATATGCTGGCATGATCTAAAGCTTGCCTTGATAACAACAGTGTCCACAAAATGGCTCCTGCCTGCTTGATGTGAATTCCAAGACTAAAACAATAATATAATATATAGAGTAAGTGGAGTCGAACATCATAAAATAGGATTTGGAATTATTTGTTAGGGTGACGGGTCCCCTTTAAGACTATAACAAACAACTGAAGTTAGAGCCAGACACCCAGATAGCCTGGATGCCTGCCCTACAACTCCCAGCAACCCAGTTCAGACTGCCAGTATTCGTTTATATAATCATTGCACTTTTATCCCACACCATTCCTTAAAATATAACTTTTAATAAGGTAATTAAAAATAGAACACACCATGCGTGAACATTATCCTACAACCCAACAATCCCACTACATTTATTAGCGCAATGCTGGACCGTGTCCATAAAAACATGCAAGTAAAAACTGCACAGGTGGACAAGTGGTGACATTTTTTTAAGCAGTACTTCAGTGTGACCTCAATATTAGAGAGGCCTTAACAATCAGGCAAGTAAGACGCTATGCAGGGCTGCCCCCCTCCCTTCCATTATCGTACGGCGCACCTGCCTGTCTACGTTGGGAGCGGTCGGAGCTATTCTCACCACCGTCCACCTATGCTGCCCTACGCGTTTTGCCGCATAAGTGGCTTCTTCAGGGGCATAGGCCCCTTTAAGATTAGTTACATCATATAGTAAGATTTAATGTAAAGGTAAACTTATATACAATGGAATGTACACACTCTCTACCAATCAGAAACCTGTGTTTTGCCACAGAAGTCATAACTCAGAATCCCTCCACCCAGAAACAGAATTTATTTAAAGGAATTGTTCAGTGTAAAAATAAAAACTGGGTAAATAGATAGGCTGTGCAAAATAAAAAATGTTTCTAATATGGTTAGTTAGGCAGAAATGTAATGTATAAAGGCTGGAGTGACTTGATGTCTAACATCATAGCCACAACACTACTTCCTGCTTTGCAGCTCTCTTGGTTTATACAAAGTTATAGAGCTGAAAAGCAGGAAGTAGTGTTCTGACTATTATGTTAGACATCCAGTCACTCCAGCCTTTATACATTACATTGTTGGCTAACTAACTATATTAGAAACATTTTTTATTTTGCACAGCCTATCTATTTACCTAGTTTTTATTTTTACACTGAACTGTTCCCTTAATAGATCTGTGCCATATAGTTAGAGCTGGATCCAGCGTTGAACTGGGGGGGTCCAGGCCCATCGAGGCTGCTGCATTAGCATTGGGCCCACCCGGGGGGGGGGTTCCCGGTGTCCCGCCGGCCCAGTCTGACCCTGGCTGGATCAGTACAAGCAGAACCATAATACATTCACCCTTTAAAGGGAAAAGCATTCACAGCTATTTAATTTATGATTAGTGGTTTATAGCCCTCCCCCAAATTCACATTTGATAGTTCAAATAGTATTAAATAAAACTTTCTTTTATCAGCTGTAAGATCCCACATTCTGCCCAAAAGAGCTCAGGCTGGTCCCTGGAATGCCATTCGATTGGAAGAGAAATCTGTAAGTGATGAGGGAGAGGAGTCTTTTACTGAAAGCACAAGTTCAGCCTCTTCTTCTGGAAGTGGTTTGTTTCATCCTAATACTGAAGAAGGTAACTTGTCAAGTCTGATGTCCCACAGTCTGTTGAGAAACTGTCTATGGCAAGCTCTTATTTTTCCCACTATTGTTTTTCTTTTTAGATGACTTCCATCTTCCAAACTCAGTTCTGTCACCTGTCAGTTCCGTTGCTGTTAAAAACAAAACTTCTGTGCAAGATTGTGATGTAAACGCCACAACAAAAAGACAAAGCAACGAGGTAACACTTCTCCTTTATCCAAGATCCCTATTCTTTGCAAAAGGCATCCGTTAATTTTGTAGTGAAATTATCATTGTTGGGCTTTTAGACTAGTGGCTGGTGGCACTGTTTATTCATTGTTGGCATTAACAAATGAGGAACAGCAACACCAACAAATGAAAGTGATTTAAAGAAACGACAATATGATGTACTGTTACCCTGCACTGGTAAAACTGGTGTGTTTGCTTCACAAACACAACTATAGTTTATATATCAAGCTGCTGTGCAGCCATGGGGGCAGCCGTTCAAGCACAGGATACACAATAGATAACAGATACATTTTGAAGAATCCCAATGTATACTACAGAGCTTATCTGTTATCTGCTGTGTAACTTGTGCCTTTTCTCCTTTTTCAGATTTGAATGGCTGCCCCATTTCTACACAGCAGCTTGTTTATAAACACTATAGTAGTGTCTCTGAAGCAAATGCACCAGTTGTACTAGTGCAGTGCAAAAGTACATTACATTGTCATTTCTTTAAAACACTTTCATGTTTTGGTGTAAAGCTCCCCATAGACGCGACGACTCTTCTTGCCGAACGACCGATTTTAGGGAAGTCCGAGCAATCCTTCGAAATTATTGTGTGGTTAGTGGTATTCGAACGATCGTACATCTTACGATTTTTCGGCCAGGTCAAAAAATCTTTGTCGGCCCCAGTGCAATCTATCTATGTTTGCAGGGCCAAGTAGGCAGCTCCCCTTTGTTTTCCTGGCAAATTGATCTTTTTAGTTGATGATAAATTCGTACGATCGTTCCGAGAAGATCGTGGTCTCACGATGAGGATCTGATCTGATCTGAGTCTATGGCCAGCTTTACTGTTCCTTTAAGTTCTACCCATGGATATGTCATTACTGCTGATTTTTCCTTATAAAATATATGTTGATTTGCATACCAATATGATGTATAAAACTAAGAATATCCTTAAAATGTCTGTTTACAAAAAAGAAGAATTACTGAATCTTGATTACAAAAAAGAAGAATTACTGAATATTTATGGAATCAAGATTCAGTAATTCTTCTGTTAGCTATATCTACTGTACCTACAATAGGCATCCTAATAAAGGGAAGCTGGAACAAAGTGTGAATCAAGAGCTTCCTATTATGTATTACAGCTTACATTTTTTCATTTGGGTTTCTGATCCTTCCTTTCCCATTTATGCACTAGCTGCCGTTGCCTAAAGATGATTTGGGGGAATCCCTTACATTGGCAGCAGCTAAGCTATTGGATATAGTGGAGAACAGTGTTCCTGTGGTGCTAAATATCTCCGGTAAGTACCAGGCTTCACTTAGTCATGTTATATTATGTAACTTTGCAGGGCTTGTGCTTTCCAGAGATTTATAGTGTTGCTTTTAGAAATAGATCATATACTGTATTCAGTGCTACTTGCTGTACACTTCCTCAATGCAATTTGCTTTAATTAAATAAAGAATGTTTAAAGGGGTGGTTCACCTTTAAGATACCTTTTTAATATGTCATAGAATAGTGGATAAGTAAACAACTTTTCGAATGGTCTTTTTTTTAAAAAAATTTTTTGAATTATTTGCCACCTTCTTCTGACTCTTTTCAGCTTTCAGTAAGGGTCACTGACACCAGTCACTGACACCATCAAAAAAACAAATGCTCTGTAAGGATACAAATGTATTGTTATTGCTGCTTTTTATTACTCATCTTTCTATTCAGGCCAGTCTCTTATTCAAATCAATGCATGGCTGCTAGGGTAATTTGGACCCTAGCTTATGGTATATGCCTTAGTAAGTGCAACATTAAGGATAGGAAAATATACTGGTTTGAAGTTACACTTTGGAATATGCATTTCTTTCATTTAATGTTCTGATCTCTGTTTTTCCTAAGGTGTTATAAGCGCAAGAGACAGAGCAGATTACAACACAGCTTTTCATTTTTTTCGGCAGGCCGCAGACAGCGGCTACAGCAAGGCACAGTATAATACTGGAGTATGCTATGAGCAAGGGAAAGGTGTTCAAAAGGACATAAATAAAGTAAGTGATAGCAAAGGGGTTATTGGTGTGTGTGTATATGTATGTGTGTGTATATATATATATATATATATATATATATATATATATATATATATATATATATATATATATATATATAAATTAGAGGATTCTATCAGATATTACTTATGATTAAAAAAAAACCAAAAGCTTAATTTAAGAAGTAGGCTAGAAATGTTGTGTTTAGGCTTCTGTACCAGCCCAAGGCAACCACAGCCCTTTAGCAGGGAAGATTTGTGTCTCCAAAGATGCCCCAGTAGCTCCCCATCTTCTTTTCTGCTGATTCACTGCACATACTCTGTGCTGCTGTCACTTACTGATCTTAGGGACCCACTCACAATATACAGTACTCATAGAATATAAATGTCACAATATGATAATCTGCCAGGGGGGTCCGGGCCCTGGTCCAATCGCACCCACTGCTCCCCCCGGTTGTTCCACCACTGCTCAAAATAGGAAACTGCAATTGTTTGTGCATGCTGTACACACATAGTTCTTTTTAGTCCTTATGGGTTTTTATGAAAAATATGAAATGTTACCCAATAATCTGTGCTAGCAAATTAGAGTATATTTACATGCTCTTTTTTTGTCTTTTAAAGTAGCTGTTTTAGAGATGAAAGTTTATCAGTTTATCCAGATAAAGTAGCGGTAAAACCCCACACTCTCTGATTATATACTCAGAATTGATTTAAAACTTAAATAATAATTAAGACTTAAGTAATTAATTATTTAAGTTTTAAATCAATTCTGAGTATATAATCAGAGAGTGTGGGGGTTTACTGCCACTATTTCTGGATAAACTATAATTAGTAATTATACCTCTATACAATCTGATCAAGTGAGGATGAGATTTTAGGAATAAACTACAAGAAGATTCCTCTTTCTTTTTGACAGTTCTTGCATCAGCTCTAAAATAAAAGGGGTTGCATCTCCTTTAACATGGTTTTATTTTAATTCCAGGCTGCAGCCTATTACCTCCTTGCTGGAAAAAATGGACACAAGCAAGCTAAATATCGCTATGCACGCTGCATTTTACAAATGCAATCTAAAGCTAAGTCAGAGGACATCCAGACTGCTGTACAGATGCTCAAGGAGGCAGCTGGTGCAGGGCTGAAAGAGGTTGGTGTTCAAATGCACAGTGGTGCATCTGATTCTTAGACCCCTGATGGAATCCATCAATTAATTATGTTTAAATAAATGGTGCCTTTTTTTGCATGCTCCGTTTTACATTAGTTTAACAAGAACTACATGTTCACTTATAAGGTAATAGGTTGGGTTTCTGTCTGTGTTTTAAAAAACAGCCTCTTAACTTATCAAATGTGATCGCAAACCCTACCCATTCCCTCAGACTTTTTTTTGTATTTGCAAATTAGCTTGGGCCAAAGAACCCAACAAAGAGAAAGCACAAGTGTATTTAATCAATTGTTTTCTGAAATTGATGCATATGTTTACAAGATATATTCCTGAACATGGAACATTCATGGCCATGTAAATAAGCTAGGTAAATAATGTTTTATAATAATTGGCAATCTATATCTATTTTTTTTTCTTTGCAGGCGCAAGTTTACCTAGGAGTTCTGTACTCTAAAGAGCCTTTTTTGGATCCTCAAAAAGCTGTGAGATACTTGTGGATGGCTGCTGAAAACGGGGTAAGTAAGTCATAATCAAAAAAATCAAGTCTTGACAGCTGAGCTACAGGTTTGTAGTCTGGCAGCAGTACAAGAACCAAAATTGCTTATTATTATTGTAAATAATTGCTGCTTTATATGGATTATACATCATTCATGTCAGTCCTTGCCTTTGTGAAACTTACAGTCTAAGGACCCTATCAAGCACACTGTGGTTAGTTTAATCAGGAGACTAAGCTGAGTGTGGTTTTTTTTTTTTGGCTGAAGGTTCCTATCTAGGTATAGTACCTACACTCGGAGGCACATTTATCAAAGGTCGAATTTCGAATTCATGTTGTTTTTTTTAACTCTATTTAATTTGAATATACTCAAATTCGACTGGGGAGTTCTTTAATTAAAAAAACAAAAATATCTAAAACTTGGACGAATATAACCGACCGAAAACTCTAATCGGATTTGACTAAACTCGAATTAAGTTTTTTCTCTGAAAAAAAACTCAAATGTCAGGAAGGCTACTAACAGCATACAAATGGTCACAGCACCTCTCCCATTGACTTATACATGAATTCGGCAGGTTTTAGCTGACGAATAGTCTAATTCGAGGGCCAAGGTTTGATAATAATGGTCTTGAAATTAAATTTGAATCAAGTTTGGATGATTCACAATTCGAATTTGAGAGTTTTGACCATAAAAAAATTAGAAAATTCAAATTTTCAAATCTGCCCCTAAGCCTGTCCAGTATTGTTTATTTCCCAGTTTTTCACAAAAGGTCCTACAGAAAATATAAATTATGTGTAAATACTTGATTATAATAATAACTAGCAATGCACATGATCTAGTTTTTTTAGGATTGGCCAGATCCCAAATCAATTCCAAACCATATTTTACGTATGCATAATTTGTAATGAGTATGTAGCACAAGGAAATTTTTTTTATGAGATTTCCTTGATCATGGGACCTAAAAATCACATGATTTTGAGGGATCAGATTCAGCTTGGCCAGGCACTTGGATATGGCTAAATCATGCTGAAGAAGGCTTGGATTTAGAATCCGAATAATAACTATTCTATCAGTGATTACTTTAGTAAACAATGACAGTTGTTTGACTGCACACAAGATGGCGCTGTGTAGGAATACTTTTGTGGCATGGAAATAGTGGGGAAACATTATTCATATTTATTATTTTTACAATTAATATTTATTTAGAACGCCTACATATTCAGTGCTTTATAAAGCTTGTTCAACTTTCACTTTAGTCTCTATATTACTAGATTACTTGAAAATTCACAGGCATGTCTATTAGTTTATGTGATAGGGCTTCACTGATTCATTTAAAGGAGAAGGAAACCCCCTGGGCGCAAAAACCCTCCCCCCCTCCCCTGTGTTGCTTTCCTTCCCTCCTCCCCCCTGGCCTACCTGTCCCGCTGGGCAAATGCCCCTAACTTGTTACTTACCCCTCTGCGCAGGTCCAGTCCACGGAGTTCACAGACGCCATCTTCTTCCTGCTTTGACCGGCGCATGTACAGTAGGAGCATTTCGCCGGTACGGATCTACTGCGCATGCGCCAAAAGTCACAAAGTGAAAACGGAAAACTTTGTGACTTTTGCCGCATGCACAGTAGATCCGTACCGGCGAAATGCTCCTACTGCGCATGCTCCAAAACGCCGGTCAAAGCAGGAAGAAGATCGCGTGGAAGAAGATGGCGTCTGTGAACTCCGTGGACTGGACCTGCGCAGAGGGGTAAGTAACAAGTTAGGGGCATTTGCCCAGCGGGACAGGTAGGGGAGGGGGGAGGGGAAGCAACACAGGGGAGAGGGGAGGGTTTTTGCGCCCAGGGGGTTTCCTTCTCCTTTAAAGTTGATGTTTAAATGCAATCTAAATATATAGGTATGTCCCTGAATTTTAAGTTATCTGGTATCCCTACTTTATATCCGCAAGTAAGAAGATTATAAAAACTAAGACATAAACAAACCTGACTTGTGAAATAGTCACCATGCAGAGGGAAGGGCAATGAAAGATCTCACTGCTGCTGAAATACTGAATTTGTTAAAACGCACTAAGGACTGAGAAGACCGGGGGGCGTGGCCAACTGCTGCATGTGAGAGGACGTGTATCGGCTCAGCTCCGTACCCGGGGCGCAATAACCCTGCAAATCCCCTGACACAAACCCGCAAACACGGACCACCAGTACCCCAACTGCGAGCCCTTACCGCAGAGACTACTCATGGGTCAGAACCGGGCCCAAAAGCGCGCCTCTGAGGCTGCAACTCGCCTGGAAAAATATGCTCGGGATGGTAAAGCAAACCAAGATGGCGTCGGAACCTCTAACCACGAGGACGACGAGCTGGACCAAGAGCAAGTGCAACAGCCGACCCTCTTTGATATTATAACGGAGATCAAGAACACGAAGGAGGCCTGCACTGCGTTAATCAACACAAAAACCGATGAGATTAGGTTCGATCTATCCATTATCAGGCAGGACCTCCAGAAGCTGCGCGAGCGCACGACCGTGGCAGAACAAAGGATCAGCGATCTTGAAGACACGTGTGCTCCGCTTCCCCAGGCCCTGCAGAACCTGAATAAAGAAATGGCTACCTGCATACAAAAGACCGATGACCTGGAAAACCGCCTTCGCAGAAACAACATAAGGATGGTCGGGTTTCCAGAAAGGGCGGAGGGTAATTCCTCAGAGGAGTTCGTGACTAACTGGCTGGTGAATACATTTGACCGAAACAAACTGTCGGCGACCTTTGCGGTGGAACGAGCGCATAGGGTCCCCACAAGGCCCCCCCAGCCTGGGGCTCCCCCGAGGCCCCTCCTGGCACGCCTGCTAAATGCCATGGACAGAGACACCATCTTAAGGCTGGCTCGGGAAAAGAACACTCTACACTACCAGGACTCCAGGATCTCTATCTATGCAGATTTCTCATCGGAGGTCCAGAAGTTGAGGGCCAAATTCCAGGATGCCAAGCGGAGGCTGAGAGCAGAGAACCTGCAGTACGCCATGATGTATCCGACGAGGCTCCGTGTCACCGCTGAAGGCTCCAACCACTTCTTTATCTCACCCAAGGATCTGAACGACTGGCTCGACTCCCGCAACGCCAAGCCCTGAGACGACCCACGGCTGAGGGATCCTCACTGGCGGGCATCGTGACGACTTCACAGCACCGCCGGTTCGGCGCCTTGTTCTTCATTTTTTTTTGGCCTTTTTACCTTTTTTTTTTACTTTTCTTTGCCCCACTATCCTGTTGGCTTTCCTTTTTTGCCATCCCACCTGGACCCTTTATATCCCGTTTCTGGCCCCCTGCTACGAATATGGTCCCGGCTTCTCCCCAACCATCTAGGCCCCCTTCATAGCACCGCTACAGTACCGCCCGGATACGCTGGACTATGGACACAGGACTCAACTCGACACCATGGGCAGGTTGTATATGGCCTTTTTTCTATTTTGCAGGGGGTTCCACAAGACACTACTCTCTGTAGACTCAGGGGTACAGCTCCTCATCATGGCGCTGCCACTAGCCCCGGGAGAGAGGAGAGAGGCCGATCTGAGTTTTAGCACCCACCTCTCGGCTCTTTTGGGCCTAAGTAGGCCCTACACCCCCCAGCGTTGTTCGAACAACGCATTTAGAAACTCTTTGGTTTTTGTATGGGATACAAGTTCTGCCTGCGTTTAATGGTGGAAAGGGAGGGAAGGGGTTGTTGGGGAATTCACAAATGTTGTGTTATAAATGTTGTAAATGTCACATGCTCAAGACAGGATTACACTGATATGCCGCGGGTAGGCATAACCAAGTCGGGGTTTAGGGCCCTGAGACACCCCGGGGTGATAGTTAAGCTCACACGACTCCATGGCAGTTAACATACTCTCTTGGAATGTCAGGGGTATGAATAACCCCATAAAAAGGAAACTGGTGTTAGACTTTTTGAAGCAGAACAGCGCCCACATTGCCCTGCTACAGGAAACCCACCTAACTGGGAGTAAAACGTTGGCGCTCCGCCGTCCGTGGGTGGGATGGGCGTACCACTCCACCTATTCTAATTACTCATCGGGGGTTTCTATACTAGTCCACAAACAAGTCCCCTTTAAAATGCTTCATTTGCGTTCAGATGTAAAAGGCCGATACCTGTTCCTACATTGCATGGTGGGCCAAACTGAGTTGTTACTGGCAAACTTCTACATCCCACCCCCGTATGCAGACACCTGTATCAAAGAGTGGGCCAAATACCAAGTAGACTTCCCCCGGGCCATCCCTATATGTGCAGGGGATTTCAGCACTGTCATGAATCCCAAAATAGACAGAGTGAGGCGGGCAGGTTCCCAAAGTCTGGAGGTGAACTCCAACTTAAAGTTTCTTATGCAGGAGCTAGGTCTCTTGGACCTGTGGAGGTGTCAACATCCGAATGTTCTCCAATATTCATGCTATTCCACATCCCACAGTGTACTATCTAGGCTAGATATGCTGTTCACTACAGCGGCATTTGCTGCAAGAGCAGAAACATCTATGCGTCTATGGTCCGCTGTTACCCCACAATACGAGACGCCATTCCAGGGCTTACTAGCCAGTGGCTCCCCAAGGGGGCACTCACAAATACATCCCTTACTCAAACTGCAAAGGAAAGTCTGGTCCATAGCGCATCGGCAGATCGAATTTTGTTCCATGCATCCCCACACCCCAATTACGAATAATTCAACTTTTCCAACGATGCGTCAGGTTGAGCTCCACAAGGTGTGGGCAACTGGGAATCTGCTATAGGCAAGATATGGGTTGAGAGCAGCCCAGTCCCTTTTAGGACTTTGAAAACCGAACACCTCCTTCCTAATTCACAGTGGCTGGTATACAGTGCCATTTGTTCAGCACTGACCAAGCATAACAAAACCAAGCCTATCCAAGTTGACTGTTCCCCGCTGGCAAAAGCTATAGAAGCTACTACCCACAAAGGGCTGGTGTCTAAACTATACAAGGTTACGCAAAAGCATAGGGCAGAACACTATATGATCAACGCACAGGAAAAATGGGACCATGACCTGGTTTATCTCACTGACGCCCAATGGGCCCAGGCCCTAAAGGTACCCTCACTGGTCTCCCTCAACTACAAGCACAGGTTAATACAACTCTACATATTGCATAGGGCGTACTATAGTAAAACTAGATTGCATATAATTAATCCGACCATATCCCCTCTTTGTAACCGTTGCAACCTACACCAAGGCACATTCTTGCATACGATGTGGGACTGTACCCACCTGGTACACTACTGGTCCACGATATTGGACACTCTGTCCCAACAGATAGGTCTCCCCGTACCCAAAGATCCCAAGGTGTGCCTTCTAGGGCTAATGTCTACCCTTGATATATCCCTTCTGATAAGCAGCTATACCTACAAAGAGTCTTATTCCTAGCCAGAAAAGGTATTACTTGTCATTGGAAAAGCTCTGACCCTCCGACATTTGAACAATGGTATAAATCAGTCCAAGATCTACATAATACAGAACACATTTGTAAAAAAAATGGCAACCTCCTTCAATATGAAGTTGTGTGGGGCTCCTGGCTCAGGGCGCAGGAGGGAGCTACTACCTAGTGTATAGCTTATTTCTTGTATATCGCATTTCTATCCCTGTTGTAATTCAACTGACGCGATAACCTGTGTCTATGAATGTAAGAATATGGAATGTTTATCCGTGTCTTGTATCTGTTTACTTGCTTTTCAATAAAAACCTTCTTGAGCAAAAAAAAAAAAGGACTGAGAAGACCACTAGCATATTTCTCTTTCCCAAGCCCTAAGGTATATGTGGATAAAAATGGGCAGTGTTCAGTGTCTAGAGTTTTTCTGGCATGGTAACACTAATAATACATAATTTTGGGTTATATCTATTTTTACATCATAATTGTAAAAATTGTGTGGTTGTTTTTCATCAGGATAGCCAAAGTAGATATTACCTAGGACTGTGCTATGAGAAAGGATATGGAGTTCCAGCCAACAGGCTAGAGGCATGGAGACATTATGAACGAATTGCAAAATCCGGTCATGGAGCAGCTCAGCAGAAGCTTAATGAATTCTGTGAGGAGCAGGAAGAAGGTGAGGGTTTTTGTTCAGGTAAAAGGACAATATTGTTGTTTGGCAGTACTTGCATCTCAAGGAGAAGTCTGAGTGAGCGAATATACAATGGTTATCCTGAATCCCATGGCCTTGGAATATTCTTCGCTCAACCTGATTTACAGTCAGTCTGTTCATTTATTCCCATTTCATTCTTAATTTCAGTTTATAAAATATATTAGAGAAAGTAAAAAAGCATTCTAAGAATTGCTGCTGTGTGCGCTAATAGTTACCTTAGCTTGCCAGGCTTTTACTGCTGCTAGGACAGCATGGTGTGAAGCTGATGGGGAAGAAGTTAAGGGGAAAAGTGTTAATTAATTCTGTTTCAATTATGTATTTGTGATTTCTACAGTTGGTTACTGTCAGCCACATCCTGTTGCTTTAACTATACAGAATGCTTTTTCTTTTCCTCTCCGCATGTTTTTCACTCTGTTTCTTATTTACAGACCTTAATTCATACTCCATCAGCCTTAAGACAGCTGCTTCAAGTCCCTGCCTTCCTGTTATGGAAAGAGTCAACATTCTGGCAAAAGAAAGAAGCATGCACTCTGCCAGCGGATCAAGTGCCTTTGGGTTGCCTCACTCCATGAGCACTGGAAATCTGCTGGCATTGTCCCAGGCAGTGAACAGCAGCTACAGCCTAGCACCAGTGCATTCAAATGCTGCCAAACTTAAAATGGTTTCTCTCAAAGTAATTGGCGTTGGATGAAACGTTGTATACAGATTATATTTTAGAGCACTTAAACCAAACATCACTAGCAGAAGTTATGCTTTTGTTGTAATTGACATGCTACTATGACCCAAGGATTGTCTTTATTTGTACTGATATACTGAGTGAGTCATTTGCCTGATCTTATTGAAACACTAGCCTTTTGCACTTATGACTTATTACTGTTGGGGAATATTTAATTACGACAAACATTTATTATGTTGGAAAAAGTCATGATATATTAATGGCATCATTGGAACAAATAGGTGAAGCATAAATGTTTTATAGATTTCTTATTTATAAACGTGAGTACGAGCTCCAATATTACTTGTACCAGGTGAGATTTTCTTTAGGGACTACAGTAGAGCCCTATCGGTTTATGGTTCATTCTCTGTCTTAGTTACTTAGAAACTTGCCTCTCCTTTGTTTAGAAATACATAAATAGAAAATACCCCCCTACATGGAAGGTTATATGTAGTAAATTAACAGGGATGGTGGCTACCATGTTTTCTCACATCATACCTGGTGTCTGGCTCTCTTTAATTTCCAACCAACAGTTGGTGCACTGGGAGCCATGATCACATCAGATTTCAATGTTCATGTGGCGATATCAATGGGTGACTATCATTACTATTTGTCGGACATAACTTTCGTACGATTGCTGCCTGTCAATTCATTGTCCGAATGGTTAATGTTAGGTCAAAAGATTGCAACGAAATAGCATTTGTCGCTCAGAGAAGAAAATCTGCACGTCTATGGCCAGCTTAAGTTACCCCAAGTGATTGTAATCACTTACCTGATACCTCTGATCTGAGTTCCTCTCAGCAAGCTCCATGGAACGAGATCCTCTTCTCCTTTCTTCAAAATCCCGGGTGCACAGTGCATACGCAATAAAGTGAAAAAAAGTTTGCTTTTTTGTTAAAATACAGATTTCACTCTACTGCGCATGCTTAGTCATGCGGAGAAAGAAGAAACAAGAAGAGGATCACTCCGTGGTGCTCACTGAGAAGATCCCTGACCTGGGGAAGTTTTCTGCTGATAGGAGCACCAGTCCGGGATATCGAGTAAGTGATTCCAATCACTGGGGATACCTACATTTTGGCCCCTATAGTTATTGTTGACTTTCCATCTCCTCTTCCAAATGCAAGTGCCTAAAGGAACAACATTAGCAACCTCTATGGGTCAGAGACAGACTATACGTAAAAGTTGCACTTAATTTTCTAAAGATAATACACCTTTTACAAATAGTAGAAGGACAGCACTGTTCTTTGCAAGTATACAAAGCAATCTTCTAAGGAATTTAGGGCCTTTTTTTATGCCATTTGCATTGTATGCAACACCCGCATTATATGCGACATGAGCCTATCTTCTTAAAATCTTTAATATATGCAACAATATATTGCATAAATTTGTTTGCTATTGTTTAAATGGTTTTACGCTACTGGTGGGGCAAAGCTAACATACATTAACAGTTTGCACCGTTTCTGTGAATCCTTATATACACCGTGGTGTTTTTTTTTGTTTTTTTTTTTAAATTTGTATTAATAATGTGCCAATACCTGTGACTTACCCTTAATATTTTGTAGAAACCAGCAGATTTCTGATGGCTATATATTAGAGCAGACTTATTGCAGGGCACTAATCTTGTTGTGTGCCATCACCCTTAGCTGTTTTATAAGCTACAAACGGTCTGTGTTTATTTTAGCACCACTCGCCTAGAAATGACAGGATCACAAGATATCTCGAATATAAAACCAATCATGGGCATAAGGCGAGAACCAACATGGCCAATGATTTGGGACACACTTATGCTCTATGAGTAATCGCATAACTTCTTTGTTTTTGAGTTTTGTATTTGCTACTGCATTTAGACTATTTCAAGGCAAAATGAACGCACAAGATAATTGAATGTTTGTTTATAGTTAAAAACTGTGAAAAACTTTGCCAAAGATAAGGAAAAATTAACATTGCTGTTGATTTACAGATGCTGAAACCAAACATACGTCTGCAAAAATGCATGATTTTCAGTAGTGCATTGCAAATTGCTGATTCATGGAATAATTAGCCATAAAAATAATGTTTGGTGGAAGAACTAACCAACTGTAAAAATACTATTTATGAAACGGATTACTAGATTTTTTTTTTTTTTTAAAGAATAGTGACAGTACCCCTTTAACATCATACATCTTAGAAACAACTGAAATACGAGGCTGAATTATCAATGGAAAATGCTTTCATTCCTTGATTAGGTCAGTGGAATATTTTGTCAATACTGAGCAGAGTGGGAATTTTATATTGTTGTCTTGGAAAAGAATCTTTGTTCAGCTGTTCATGTTCAAAACAAAATAAAATATGTTGGGAAAAAAAGAAACTTTGTAATGACATAATTAGATAATGTATACAGAATGGCCCAGATGGCCTGCATTTATCGTAGTTGTGGTCTTATCGAGTCGGGCACATTGGGGAAAAATACACTCCTTTGGCGATCTCTAAATGTTTGGCCAGCTTTAAGGTTGCCATAGATTAAGATAAGATTTTTAAAAGATCTTTTCGTTATCGTAGGACCTTAAACAACCGTTTAAATGTACAATTTGTCCATCAACAAAAGAGAAATATTTCTAGTTGCAGCTAGGAAACTGTTGGTAGCTGGCTGCTTGGCCCTGCAAACAATTAGACAATGGATACATTTCACTGATAAAAATTTTCTAACCTGACCGATTGTTTTTTTGACCGTTGTCGGATGAAAGTCGTTAGATGCGTGATCTTTCGGGAACCACTTACCTCACTATAATTTGACAAATTTCTTGGATTGATTTAAAATTGGTCAAAAAATCTTATCGTCTGTGGCCACCTTTAGGGCTCTTACACACGGCCGTTTTTGCCTGCGCTCCCCTGTGTTGCGCTTTCTTCCGTTCAGCCACAGGGGAGAGCAGGAGTAGACACAGTCAATTATTTTGAATGGGGCTGTACTACAACAGACATGTATGCACTGGACACAGGTGAAATGCAACATGCTGCGTCCCACCTGCCTTTGACGCTTACATGCGTCTGTGTGAGTACAGCAGGGCCGGAACTAGGGGTAGGCAGAGTAGGCACGTGCCTAGGGCGCAAAGCTGGGGGGGCGCAAGGCACGTACCTGCTCTGACGCCTACCCCATTGTCCGGTCCGTCTCTCCCCGACTGCGACACGCACGAGGTTAGTGGTTCCCGAATGATCACGCATCTAACGACTTTCATCCGACAACGGACCTGACCTATGAATTTTTTTTTAAAAAAAGTTTTTTTAATTTCTTCTTGTGGGTTTTTAGAAATAGATCAGCCTCCATATTTTTCCCCCACTGCAAACTACTCATCCCTGCTGTTTGTCAGTAGTGCTTTGTGAATTCCGACTCATGCTGGAATCAGCCCATAAAGAGCAGGTGGAATCAATCAGTGACTTGGTCTTTGGAGCCACCAGAAAATGTGAGGCATTTAATCGTTAACTATATGATAAATAAAAGGACTGCTTCTTGTGAAAGATGTATTAAACATCTGGTAGTTTACTGGATTTTTATTATGCCAGTGGTTTCCCTATATGCTTTGTGGTTGCTTACCCTAGGAGTTAAAACTACTACAAATAAAAGCAAAAAAAAATCAGCCTCAGAATATATGAACTTTCTTGTTACTAAAGTAGGAGCAGCTGATCCGGGAATCAAAATATCAATGTATATACACTGATACCAAAGGTAACAAACATCTTTTCACAGTAGGGGTAGGATAAAACTGTGGATGTGAAAATAGCAACATTCTTTAGTTTAACAGTTAGCTGCATATTTGTCGCTGTGCTATTTCATCTATTATTGTGAAGAACACACCGGACATCTCAACCTACGCTCTTCCGCAAGCCATAAACGCCACGACACAGTCACAGGAAGCCAAGATCCATTAATGCTTGCATTTTCTTGCTTTCGCTATTTATCTCTCCCCAGGTTCATGAGTTTATGGTATGCAGGATGTTTTTGTTTTGCCAAAGCTGGATAATATTAGTCTGTTGGAATTGCTTCCTCTACATTGACTGTCAAACAAATGTCTTTTTTTATCCTTCCTTAACCTAAATATTTTTCAAGCTTTGTGGTTGGCCTTTTCATTATGAGGTTATCTGTTTGAAAAATGACATTCACTGAAATACACTGGGGTTGTTCACCTTTAAATTGACTTTGAGAGTGATATTCTGAGACAATTTGCAGTTGGTTTTCAGTTTTTATTATTTGTGGTTATTTTGTCTTTTATTCAGCAACTAACCATTTTGCAATTTCAGCAATCTGGTTGCTAGGGTCCAAATTACTCTAGCAACCACACTATGGTTGAAAAATTAAACAAAAAAGCAATACAAATAAAAGCAAAATAAATAAAAAAAACAGCCTCAGAATATATGCACTTGTTGCTACAGTAGGAGCAGCTGATCCTGGAAACCAGATAAAGAATAAAGAATAGAAAGGCAAATTAATTGCAAATTGTTTCAGAATATCAATGTATACATTAGGGACAAATTTATTAAGGCTGGAATGGTAAATTGGAATATCAATGTATACATTAAGGGCAGATTTTTTAAACTTTGGAATGGTAAATTGGAATTTGAATTTTCTAAATCTTTTTGCGTGTCAAAACTCACAAATTCGAATTTAATAGTACCAACTCGAATGTAAATTCGAATGTGAGATTTATCACACAACCATAGAAAAGGTTCTAATTGGAATATTCAGCACCTAAAACCTGCCAAATTCATTTACAATTAGTATCAGAAAATAAATATGCCAAGGGTAGAACTACATGGGTGATTTCCACGGGTTTTCGGCAGATCCGCCGCACTGCGCCAAAACGCAGGTGTCAAGTCGGATGCAACGGAAAATAAGGTAAGCAACAGCAATGTCGAATGGTGCCGCAGCATTCATCCAACACGACACGACTGTCAGATGCAGACGCAGCGTCGGCATTCCGACAGTCGTGTTGTGTGTCATGGAACGCTGTGACATCATCCAACATTTGTATTTACCTTATTTTCCGTTGCATCCGACTCGACGCCTGCGTTTTGGCGTAGCAAGTCGGATCTACCGAAAACGCGTGTAAATCGCCCATGTAGTTCTACCCTTAGATTAGAATCCTTATCCAGCTCAACTTGTATCCCTTCAAGTCTGATTCACAACGCCTGCAATAGGAGCCAGAGCCAAAGGCCCAGGAAACACCTCTTTTTGTGCTCGGTGGGAATTATGAAATGCACCACATGGGTGTAGACCCCGTCCACCTGCAATGCCACTGTAGGGAATAAAGATTTTACTTCCCTTATACAAACATTTTAGGTGGGTACTCACAAACGTTATCTTGCACATAGGAATCTTATCCTGCAACACAGCTCACCTTCTGGTGTAGGCTGTAGGGTAATATGCAGCAACAATCGTGTAAAATACCTTTTATTATTTAAAAGCAGATATTTAAAATACACTTACGGTTAAAAGCATATCTATGCCACGTCCCATTGGAGCTGCCCTTTAGTGTATCACCATAGAGTCTTTGGGTGTGAAGCATATTGTTTGATTCAATGTCAAAGTGTCTCCTGCCTTGTGCTTGTTTGTGGGCGCTCCCTGATGACATCACTCGCCTTAGGCGTTTCGTCTGCGACTTCCTCAGAGGCCTGATCATTTACAAGTCAATGGCAGAGGTCCGTTGAACCATCTGAATATGTTAATTGCCTTCCTGATATTCAAGGTTTTTTTCTTAGAAAAACTTGAATCAAATACAATTCTAATTTTTGGTTCAGAACTATTCAATTAAATAGTAGACATTCTAGTTTTTTCATTAATAACCTCCCATTCCAGTTGTGAGTTCATTCGAATTGACAGTATTATTTTAAAAAAAAAATCACATACATTTGTAATTTCGACCTTTCGACACCTTTTCACAGCAGAGATATGATAAAACTGTGGATGTGGAAGCAAGTCACAGGATTCAAGATTTAAATTCAGGGGTGTCTTACTGGGGTCTTGATGTAGCCCTTGTAGGCGTTTTATGAGGTCCCTTTACCCTTGGCAGGAAGTGGGTCATCCCATAGGACGGCGGAGGGAGGTAGATAAGTCATTATGGGATCCTTTTAAAGATGGCGCAAGTATAGTTTACAGTATTTTGTCAGTATTTCCAGGTGGCAAAATATATGAATCTTAAGGCAGAAATGGACGTGGAGTGTGAGAAGTCGATTGGGCTGTTACAATTAGAATGGAATAAATGAATGGAATTAATTTAGGAGTTAAGAGTAATAGAAAAGGGGCTAGGAAAAATGGCGGTCAGATTCTATTTCACCAAATAAAACTGTAAAAAGGAAAATGGAGGATAAAATGAAATTATTAGAATACTGTATATATACAGTATATACTGAAACACCATAGTGTGCCCCATATTTTCAACATTCTGTTTACTATCCATACTTCATCTGTTCCTTTTACTGTTCACAAAATGTTAACTTTTTAATGCACAGCATTAGAGTACTGAGCATTAACCCATTTAGACATACAATATTGCAACAGTCATACTCAACAATGAAGTCTGACTTTTAGTTTTGCTAGGGTCCAAATGACCCTAGCAACCATGCATTGATTTAAATAAGAGACTGGAATATGAATATGAGAGGCCTGAATAGATAAAAAAAAGGTAGCAACAACTACACATCTGTAGCCTTACAGAGCATTTGTTTTTAGATGGGGTCAGTGACCACCATTCGAATGCTGGAAAGAGTCAGAAAAAGAAGGCAATAATTAAAAAATGATAAAAAGAAAAAATGAAGTCCAATTGAAGTTGCTTAGAATTGGCCATTCTATAAGACACAAAAAAGTGAACCACCCTTTTAATATTTAAATTCATTCTACTCACTAAATATGAATGTGAGGTAACTGAAGACATACTGAGGAATATGGATTATGAAATAGCAAGAAGTATGGGAAAAATGTATTCTTAATTGCCCTAGCAACTATGGATCCAGTCTCCCTTCCCTAATATGCAATCTTTGTTATTCCATAGCTTTAGAAAACTACAGAGCACCACAATTTGCCTAAGTAGAAAACATTTGCCTTATCTATGGAGCCATTAAAAATAAAATAAATAAAAATTACTTGGAGGGCAACAAATCCAGCCTACAGGCTTCCAGCTTGACATATCTGCTCTACTTATTTGTCATTCATTCAGTATCAGACAGTTCAGACTGGGGGTCCAGGGCCCATCAGGAGTGCTGCCTTAGGGGCCACACACACCCCTGGACCCCCCCCCCCCCGCAGCCATTATGTCCACCCAGCGCAAGACCTGAAGGGCAGGTGAAGGTCATCCAGTTTAAGCACCTGACACCATCTTGGGTGGGGACAAATAATAGTATTATGGTAACTGTATATGTATACAATATAGGTAACATTGTCATAAGAGGGGCAGTTGGGGAACTTCAGGTAAAGAGGCAGATTAGCTGTCAGACAATGAAAGAAATGGTATAAATATGCCCTGGTGTTGCTGTAGACATAGGAGTACATGCTTGTCAAGACACCAGAAAAAGTCCTACTATTGGGCAAGTAGATTTTACTTCTGAAGACTGTGGATACATTATTTAAAAAAAACATGAACTTTAATGTAAAATTATATATATATCTATATATATATATATATATATATATATATATATATATATATATATATATATATATATTATGAGAACATTATTGATACATGATAAATTACATAAATACAAAGATATAGTACATCATTTTTAAAAAGTCTGCATCCCGCTGACTACTATTTGTTTGCTGAAATGAAATTTTGCCCAAAAATTTAGCAAGCTGTGTGTTATTTTAGATCATGCGAACACTTGATTTGCTGCTGTTATTTTACACCGCTTTAGACCTTTTTTAAGTAATTTCCGGTGGAAGTTGCTCAAAGAAAAAGCACAATTGTTATGCTGTTTTTTACACAGTGATGCCTGACTGTGTGTGGCGAATTATTCCATTGATTTTTACACCACATAATAAATCTGCACGTTAGTGCAAAACCCAATAACAGTCAGAATAAAGAAAGGTTTGCTGTAATTACTAAGATATAATTAATCCTTATTGGAAGCAAAACCAGCCTATTGGGTTTATTTAATGTTTATATTATTTTCTAATAGACTTAAGGTATGAAGGTGCGAATTACAGAAAGATCCGTTATTCGGAAAAACCCCAGGTCCAGAGCATTCTGGATATCTGGTCCCATACCTGTATAACCTTTGTCAGAAGCACCATACAGAGATGGCAAACCCCTCATTTAATTAACTGGATAAGCCCCACTGCACACCTGGGGACCATGTCTAGTTCTGATCAGTCAGTATAAAGAAAGGGTTGCTGTAGTTGGAAATTAATTAAGACTCTGAGAATACATTTTGTGATATAAGCAGTATAAATATTACTAATATTGTGAAATCTAAAAGTAATGTTAATTGCAAAAAGGTATCCTGTGCCTCCTTCCTATATTAATGTTTCTGTTTCTGGCATATGTTAAATGTGTAGCAGTGCATTGTTGGAATGTGGTACATAACGTTTTCTTGTTGTCTCTGCAAGTATGGCACATGAGATTATTTCCATGATACACATGTAAGTCATATAACCTTAAGTCACAGGTATTTGATATATTTTACAGCAATGGCTCATTGAAGTAAGAAATCTGCTGAGACAGCCTGTAATGGAGAGAAGATGTTGGATAATCACCAGCTTTTTCAGTTACATACAATATAGAAATAGAAATAGCATAAGTGCACAGTTCAACAATATGTTTTGATGCAGTGTCAGACTGGGGAGGTCTGGGCCCACCAAAGCTGCTGCATCAGGGTCCCCCCTACCAAATGGCCCCCTTCAGGCCCCCCTCTTGAGCCAAAATTCCCGTTCTGCTCACCCAACACCCCCTGCTGACAGTGTTGCGCTAGTATGGCTATTTTTATCAGTCCTTTATGCTGGAGCCTATTACTTCTTGGTTTCATCACTTTTTCTACTGTCCACTGACAGTCTTACTGCAGCCTGAAAGTCTCATAAGAACTTCTGATGCTGGATCCCCATGGGAATCGGCTTTCTGGTTTAGCAGCATCTCAAACAAAGAACTCATTTCAGAAAGAAAGGTGCTGGCAAGTCTGTTGCCTTGGGAGCCCTCTGAAGCTTTACCGAATGTCAAGAAGGTTTTAAGCTCTTCTCTCTCCTCTGTTGTTATCAGAGGCTGTTGAAGAACCGGTGAATTTGGAGTGAAAACATTGTCTTTGTAGTTGTTGTTTAAAGGCAAGGAAAGTCGAGCTATCCATCCTGGGTCTAGATCACTCAGCCGATTACTTTCTAAACCTGTCAGACAGATAACAGTCAAACTGAAGTTACTTGGGTATCTTGAGTTCTGTACAATAACAGTAAATCATATACCTCTACCTCCACAAAGCCCTCTTCATGTGACCAAGCATGGCATTAAAGAAGACACTTTATTGGCAATGTACTACTTTACTGGAGTTTCTATTTGACCTTGAGCACAACCAGCAAAAGAAAATACACAAACACAGGAGGAGGTCATCCTCCAGAATACAAGTCATCAATGATCAAGATTAGAGATAGCAGTATCTACCTAGATCCATACTTACACTACATTTTATTAATCAATATATTGCCCAATTTACAGGTAGTATCAGCAGGGGCATTTGCCGTGGGCCCACCAGGATATTGCCCCACCTGCAGACTTTTCCTCTGGTACAGTTATGGGATCCGTTACCTGGAAACCCATAATCCAAAAAATCTCCAAATTACAGGAACCCCCCCGTAGACTCCTTTTAATCCAAATAATCCAAATTTTTAAAAAGGTGATCTGACTATTCAGAATTGGAAGACATTGTTTTTTGGACAGTGAGATGCCTCTAAAGCTAGGATAACATGTTTGATGCCCAAAATGCATGTTCCCAAAGGTCATAATCCTAGTAGCCACACTAAAACATATCCTGATAAATATCAATTGAATAAACATTTCACTCCATAGCCACTCACCTCCAGAGTCTCCTAGCATAATCTCCAAGCTGTTTTCTAATAACTGCTGACTGCTGGGAAGGTCAACCCCTGGTTCCGAGTCCAGGTCTCCTGCTTCACTCTCTCCATTACCACTGTCCTTTGTACTTTGCCAGTCAGTCTCGTGGCATGCAGACCTTAATGAGAACATACAGATGAGTGAGTTGCTAATGAAGGAGAAGCTTAATACAATATTTGACTTATATAAGACTTGTTTTTTCATCCAGTGTAATGTATAATTTGACATGGGTGGTCAGATTGCATTTATTGAGCAGGATACACTTACAGATAAAATAGTTTTTGGTATGTGTATGGCAGTCGGCCGATCCTGACCAATATCCATCCATCACAAGGTGAGGCGTTAAATTGGTAGCACATATCCATCCCATGCAAAAAACACTGCCCACATGACATTCTGACTTTAGTCTTTAGGCCAAACTATATACAGTCTTTGCGTTTAGACTTGACAACTGTACCTTTAAATTCATGTCTCTTACCTATTTGCTTTAGAGTACTTGTTCCCTCTGTGAAGGGTCTTAGGATGTACTTGTCCTTGGTGAAGCAGAGACAGTAGCTGTGAAATTTGCTGTGAAAAGTTACAATAAGTTTGTAGTGATACAACAGTAAAGTACAGAACATTTAAAAAATGTTAAACATTTGTTCAAGCGTTTAACTGTCCAAACCCATGCGTGTATTATAATGAGGCAAGGGGCGTAACTACAGAGGAAGTAGAGCAGGGAGGCCCAGTAGGTAAAGGGGCCCCAAGGCCCTAATTCATATACAATTTCAATAAATATTAGTAAAACAGGTCAAGCTCTAGACATTTTGGGGGCCTGAAAAATAATTTGCTGTGGGGCCCAGTAATATCTTGTTAGGCCACTGAAGTCTGAGGCCAGGGTCACATGGAGAACCAAACAGACGAAAACAGAAGTGCAGTGCAGTATTGTTTCGCAGCATGCATTAAATATACTGATATGTGAGCCAGGGGGAACATTGCAAACATTAAAAACACCCAGTGTCATGGAGTGCACAGTCAACTATAGGCGAGCCAGGGATATTGTGGTACTACATCTTTACATTTTCCTCAGTAACTGTATATTGCATGGCCCAACATATGATTGGCATCTTTGGGCTGACAAGTGACAGCAGGAGGTATATTGGGTTGGTTGTTTAGTTTAGTTAAATCCCTAATGTATATTTTATTTAAAAAAAATTACTATTATAAAAAAGGTTACTTTATTACTATGGCTCCCTCTCTGCATAATAATAATCTATCTTTTTCATGATTAAAACCCCCACCCCCATGTAAAAAATTATTTTGCCCCCCTTACAAAATTACAGGTTGCAAAGGTCACCTAGGAGCCCCCTCACAGATCCCCCAAAACTGTGAAGTCTGTGTCCTCAAAAGTTATGCCAGTGTTGGATGCAGCACAAGCCTTAGTCATTGCACTCATTTTGAAAAGGAAATACTGCAAATCTCAGCATTCCTGAGTCAATGGCGCTGTGAGTTGCAGTCCAACAATCACTGAAGGGCTACAGCCTTTCCCTCCTCGACAGATTGCGGAGGGTACAAATATACATTTTATTTATGAAAGAAAAAGTTCTTTCAGATAACTCTACTGATAATTTCAACAAGATAATAAACAATAGACCAAGTATATAACATATGAAAAAAAACATAAACCCACACATGATGTGGTTTGATTGGGCAGAAAATGAAATAGCTCTCAAAAGTCTTTTAAACCTAGATTTAATTTTTCATGTTTGAGAGAAAGGAAACTCTATAACCACTTAAAATGTAGCACTGGGCACATGCCATTGCTGCCTACCCCTTCTTTCGGCATTAACTACAGAAATAATGTACAGTGAACTTTACAGGGAGATGCCATCCCAAGATTAAAGCTCATGTTCATTAGATGCCAAATGTGACCTCAGCATTTTAACAAAATCACCATATACTATTTAACCAAAACTGGCCATATTTTTGCATACAGTAGTAGAAAATTAAGATTTACCTGCACATGTGGCGATTGCATTGTGAGTTCTATTGCTTCTTTTTCTGTTAAAGCTGCCATAGACAGTCGTACCAGGCTCCTCAAGATCTGCTCATGAGATGAGTCCTCTCTATTCCTTTGCCTTCTAAGAGTTGGTGATGTAGCAGGGTACACATCTTTCTTGTTGTATAGCAGTGGCTCAGAACAACTAGGGTAGTCATCCAGTCTCACTTGAGGGCTTCCAGGGTTCTTTAAGATTTTGGAAGAAGCAGGAAGTGTGCTATTAAAATCATGAAGATTCTCCCTTGAACAGCTCCTTTGTCTCTGATATTGTAGAGTTTGGCAAACAGAGAGAGGCAATGAAAAGGACTGATCCACATCTTGTACATCATTAATTGTTTCATGATTGTGTTGGTTCCTTAGAGTACGGTACAGTGTAGGAGTAAGATGAAATGGAGTATGAAGTGCATCATCTTCGGGGAATTCTTTACATTCATCAGTCAAAGGAAATGGTTTGTGAGTTTCAGATGGTGATCCAAGGTGTTTTCTTCCCCTCAGCACTGGTACAACATGGATGTCAGCCTTATGGATCTGCCTCTGAGGTCTTCTGGGCTGATGTGTGTATGCTGATTCCTCTTCCCTGCAGTTATATGCTCTATTGTCCTTCCTATCTACCCTGCAGAAAGACATTATAAGTGCTAAAACTAAGAGACATACAGCCAGCAGAACAGCCAGACAAATAACTATAACCATGGAAGCACTTAAACTCCCACCAAATCCAGTTCCTGAGTTCTTCAGGTGATCAAGATGGTTGCTAAACATAACTTTCAGATGAGCCTTGGTTTCCAGCTGAGGGATTCCATTGTCTCTGACAAAAACTTCCACCTCCTTGGCATTTCCAATCAGGTGACTGGCATTGCTGGAATTTACATATAACTGCCCAAGGTACTGGTCTATGGCAAACAATCCTTCATGAGTATTTGTCAGGTGGTAGGTAAGTTCAGCATTCTCATCAGAATCTTCATCTGTGGCCACAACTTGAACAAATGGGTGTATATTTTCCATATTTGTTAATATATTATGTGCACCAAAAAAATCATCAGGCATAACATCCCTAAGTGCCTGAACATTTTTTATCTCCATTGAGGAAAGCAGGAGGCCTGTTTCTGGATTAACTAGAACAGTGATAGTTGCATAGCCTCTTTTAAGAAGTGGTTCAACAATTACTGGGCTGTTGTCATTTTGGTCTAACAAAGACACTCTAATGGAAGCATTACTGCTAAGTTTTGGGCTACCGTTATCTTCTACTTTGACCAAGAATTGGATTTCAGTCATTTTCTCATGATCCAGTGGCTGCAATGCATATATTTGTCCAGTAGTGGAGTGAATTGACACAAGAGCAGAGGCAGGAGTACTTGAAGGAAACGAGTCAATAATACTGTAAGTCACTTCAGCATTAATACCAGTGTCAAGATCCACGGCACGCACTGTAAGGAGATGGGCATAAGGGGCATTGTTCTCAACCACAGAGATATCATAGTTGATTTTTTCAAACAAAGGACAATTGTCATTAGCATCTGTCACACGAATTTTCAGTGATTTTTTTGTTAAGAATGAAGGGACTCCTTGATCCTGAGCCTGAATAGTCAAATGATATTCTTCCCATTTCTCTCTGTCTAAAATGGCATTAGTTAATAGGATGTAACTGTTGCCATTAGCTCTCTGTAATTTAAAGTGGGCATGTTCTTGAATTAGATGGCAGTCCACTTGTCCATTTGTACCAGAATCTGGGTCATTGGCCATTACTAGAGCAACAAAACTACCCAAAGGAACAGTCTCTGACACCATAATTTCATTGGAGTCTTGTGAAGCCCATTTAACTTGTATATCAGGTGCATTGTCATTTATATCTACAACTTTGATAAGCACCTTACAATGACTAGGGATAGGATTAGGACCCAAATCAGTTGCTTGTACATCCAGTTCATAAGTACGCCTGTCTTCGTAGTCCAATGATTGTTTCAGTACTAAGCCACCCAATTTGGGGTTGATGCTGAACATGCTAAGAACATGTTGGGCTGTATTCTTGCTGAATGAAAACTCAATTTCTCCATTTGGCCCCTGGTCTGGGTCAGTGGCTGTAAGATTTAGAAGAAGGGTGCCAGGTGAGGTGTCTTCGGGGACTTCAAGGATAACAGAGCTTTCTCCAAATGTGGGGCTGTTGTCATTAGAATCCAGGACACTAATTCTAATTTCTGTGGTCCCAGATTTCTGTGGAACCCCTCCATCCAATGCTGTTAAGACAAGTTTGAAAGAAGATTGAATTTCCCTATCCAGCTCTTTAACCACCAACAGCTCTGGATGTTTAGTGCCATCAGAATTTGAAAGGACATTCAAAGTAAAGTGTTCATTTGAAGAAAGAGTATAACCTTTCAATGCATTGCTCCCACTGTCAGGATCAAAGGCCCTGTCCAGCGGTATCCGATGGTGTAGTGAAACACTCTCTGAAATCTCCAAATCCAGCTCTGGTTTTGGGAACGATGGCTCATTATCATTGATATCCAAAACCTCAATTTCAACATGCACTAAAACCAAGGCCTTTGTTGCAAGGACATCAAAAGTAAGTAGACAGTGACCATGAGGTTTGCAAAGTTCTTCTCTGTCTAAACGACCTGTTGTTGTAATAGTTCCATCTTTTAATCCTACATCCACTGGGAAAGGCTTTGGTTCCTGTATGAGTTTATATTCTTCACTCTCATCCACTGACCAGCCTGGCATTTCAGATATTTTGCCTACGGTAGTGCCTACAGCTACTTCTTCTCGGGTACGGAATCTTACCATTGAGGATGCTGAATTCTGGGTAAATACATTGCAGAAGAAGCATATTGACAGAAGAGCAACAACCTGGCAGGTAAAGTGTGGAATCCCATTCATTGTTCCAGAAAGGTGTTCCATGTTGCAGCAAGATACAATGAAATAATAAAAACAAAGCCACGATTAATTCACTCTACTTCAGTCTGGCTTGTAGATTCAGCAGCATGAGAAAAATGGGATAGTAGCTTTTCTTCTCTTCACCATTGCTACTTCATCAAGCTGCCATTTACATATTAAAGTGTGGTTAAACAAAAGATTCTTGGTTTGGCAAGGCAAGAAAAGTGGAATATGACAGGCTAGTGTGAAATGGCATGAAAAAACTACTTGTTTTCCCAGGGAAACAGGTCTCCTCCTACAGGAAAAGAGGCAAGGAAGGAACTACAATATGTATGAATGGACAATGCTCCATTAACCCTTTTTTCTCAACTAAACCTTCAATAGACTGCACAACAATCAGTTTCTTAAATGTATGGCATATTGCTATTAACCGTTTATCTGCTTCTCAGGGTTCACTTTCAGACTCATAGTAAACATAAGGAGATTTATCCTCCTGACAAACTGATTGAGAGGGAAGTTATAAAAATGTACAATTTGTCAGTCATATGGAATGGTACATAAAATAGCTTGGTTGAATTTCATGATTTCATCAATAATAAAAACAAAAATGTCAAAATTACCTGTAATTGTGATACTTTTACACTGAATTTTTGGATCTTACTAGGCGTGGCACAGGTATATATATCTCATAGAAAAAAAAGTCTTCTATATTACACTGGTATTCATCCCACATTAAATAATCCCTACCACTTCCACAATTCACTAGGGTAAGACGAACAGTAATGGTGGCCATAGACGCACAGATTATATAGTACAAAAAAATTTTCGCCCGATATTCGGTGCGTGTATGGTGGAAAAAGAGCCGACCGATATCGTCAGAAGACTTGGATATCGGTCGGCTCGTCGATCGGGCTGGACGGAAAATTTTGACCGGGTGCCTTTGAAGGGACCCAAACATTGGCCATTGTTAGTGCTGAATCGTCAGATACAGGTAGAATTCTATTGTTTCTTCCCATATAGCTACCCGTATATCTGACAATTCAGCTCTACACATGAGTATTGAAACGAAAAAAGATCGTAATTGTTACGTCTATGGCCACCTTAAGCGAGGAGAGTGAATGTTCAATACGACTGTCTGAGATGACTAAACACTTTAGACAGAAAGGTTATGCCAAAGAGGTCATTCAACATAGTCTTAAAAAATTGGGTGATATGAACAGGGAACATCTTCTAGCCAGTAAAAATACTGATAAAACTAAGGATACAAAATTGTGAGCAAACAGAAAACCTGCACTGGTCCGGGGTTATTCCAGCAAGCATCACGGAGTGATCCTCTTCCTGCTTCTTCACTCTTTAAATTTCCCGGGGCAAACGCATCATGTACAGTAGAATGAAATAGCTGGCTTTTTCGTTAAAGTTTGGCTTTTCGCTCTACTGTCCATGCGCAGCCACGAGTTGAAAGAAGAAGCAGGAAGAGGATAGCTCTGTGGTGCAAAAAAAGACTTTCTTTCTCCTTTAAAGCTGACATTAAGATTTAAACACAAATGTTCTTACACAATCCCAATCTTACTGGTAAGAAATATGAAATTAAGCATTTTTTCCTTGCGAATCAACCTACATCATATACCTTCTGAAATGTCTGTGCGGTTTCATTCATGTAAACCAATTGCACGTTTTCTTAGAATATTACTTTCTACATCATACTAAAAGTTAACCCAAACCCCTTTAAGTTGTGAGATGAGTTTGATCCCTACCTGTACTCCCTGTTTTGACTAGCTTTGACTTATGCTTTAATTTAATATTTACTTTACAATTGACTTATTGTCAGACCCGCACCCACTCATCAGTAGTCCGAGTCACAAAAACCCATATCTCAGAAAATATAGTCACTACAGTATTGTAGTACCCTAATGTGACCCACACCCGCCATGGAGGCACAAAATTCAGCCTGAACCAGCCCAACCCATGGGTGAATCCACCGGTCCCACGGGTATCAAGTCAGCCATCACTACTGGCAGCCCCTGATTAGTATACAGAAAAACATTAATCTATCCCATCTTGGTGCAAACGTGTTATAGAAGCATATGTATTGACTCAGAGTTGTTTGTTATCACTATTGGCCCCTGGCAATGGGAACATAACTGATTGCACAAACCACTGAAGGAAATGGAATTCCACTCATGAAACCACCTGCAGTCAAAAATCCCTCTGTATAAAATATCAACAGAGCAATGGCTCATATATTTATACAGTTCCTTGTCCCGAAGAAAGATTTTAAAAAATGTAGGTGTCCACCCTAACCATTTGGATTGGGATAAGGCGAATGCTAATTTGCTGAATCCTGCTAAATGCCATTTTTACCAGGAAGGAAAACCTGAAATACTATAATATTGGGAGTGCCATAGAGGATGTCCTATGATTTTATCTCTCAGAATACCTTGTGTGTGTGCCTAGGGAAGTCAACTTACATCCTGTCAGGTTTAATAAGGAGGTAAGCTGGAGCAAATTTGTAATGGTGCCATGTCCAAGAGCCAAGAGGGTACGTGCATCAGGAAGAGCTCTGAATCAATGACATGACTGCTGCAGAGATCTCCAAAAGCTGCTTCCTGTTGGGTAGAGTTCAACAGAAAAATATCCAAAGCTCAGCAGAAAGACAAAAGGTTCCTTCCCTGTACAAATCAACTTAACATGTTCACTGCTGTCTCTTTGGATAACATAACATTAGACAATGTTCTTTCTGTCAGTGAATGCACTTGGTATGATTAAATTAAACAGGCATATTTGTGTGTCCTGCTTTGCCTGCCTACTGCATAGGTAGTTCAACGAGAGGAGTAGGTCCTCAGATCCTGGCTATATTTTTCTTTCTTTGAGGTGGGGGAATATGCCAATGCAGTAGTAAAGTTGTTGGAATATATAGCAGGTAAGTTTCTCCTATCTGCCTTATCTATGACGGTTTTGCAAAGTGCATGGTACACGTGGATCTCAACCAAAAAAAATGGATTAGAGTGTTTTTTATGTTAGACAGTTCCCATAGAAGTCATTAAGAGACAGCACTGGTGGTTTGAGCACTTACATCTCACACTCATTTCCTAAGAATTGGAAACAATACATTCCAAGGTATTGTATTGTAGATATTATAGGGGTTTGGTTTTGGTTATGCCTGAAGCCTTTGAAGCCGATACTACTGGGTCTGCCTCTGCCTGAGTCAAGTGAAGCTTTCTGCCATCCGTGGTAAAGCATCACCTGAAGCAAGGTTCTCACTTTGCTTGACAAAAACAGCACTGTTTGCAGCAATGACCAGCTGCTAAAATTACCCATATGGAATAGCCCAAGTTTTTGCTCACTACATGAAATGCTCTACACCTTATACTCCATCTCTTTCCCATACTCTAACCTGCACAAAAAACACACGTAGACTGCCCTAAAGATGAGATTGAGGTAGCCACATCGACCCCTCCAATCAATAAGTCCCCGAGGCCAAACTAATCTCAATCAATCTCCTAGAAACCCTACAACATACCTATGACCTCCAAAACCTCCCTCCACATTTTTCCGAAGCAGTAATTGTGATAATCCCTAAGCCAGGTAAAGATCCTACTAACTGTGTCTCATGCAATCCTATAACTCTAATAAATACAGATGTCAAGATACTAGCCAAAGTCTTAACAACTAAACTACAACAGGCAGTAATAGACCAAATAATAGATCCAGTGCACCCAGATGAGTGCGGCTTTAAGCCTGGTAGGTCAATTGACATTACATCAGGAAAGGGGTAATAGGGTAGTTGGCTCCCTCGACTTGGCAAAGGCCTTTCACTCTATAGAGCGGGAATACCACTGGGAAGTCCTCCTCCATTTAACAAAATACTTCTCCCAAATACCTTGTTACAAGCTCTCATAATGGGATTAATAAAGGGCCTGTTGAATTTTACATACCAACATTCCATGCATATTACATACAAATCTGCAATCTCTCTACCATCATTTTTGTTCCTTATCGGACCTGGAACCTAGCCCCTTTGGGGTAACACACATCTCCCCCTCTTTTGCTACCTGCAAACTTTCCCTCTTTGGACCCAACAATGGATTAAGCTGCTAGGTGATCTTCTCATCACCTCCTCCTTCCCTACATCCAATGAATTGTTACAGAGATGCCAAACCAAACAACCTTCCTTCTATAAATACCTTGAAATCAGACAACCTTTCAAGTGCAATTTTCTACCCTAATGGTATACAAGGAGATTTGTCACCCACAGGTAATTCTTCACTACCGGTGACAGATTTAGGGTAACAATGAGATTGCTGCAAGTTAAAACGTAACTGTGAGAAAATGTGAAGGGAGTCTTTTTCCTGTGGCTAAAACAGATTGCAGCAAGTAATATATTTTACTTGTGAGTTTAACTGCTACAAATGTCATCTTGTGCCACCCCCCTTACACCCACACTACACACACTTACACCCCTCTACCCATGGAACTGGCCTTACCTTCTTCCAATCCCAACAAACTAGTTTCACATGTAAATGGCCTCCTCCAGGCACCTGGACCCAAACCTTTTAAAGCTGTCGATTGCTTATTAACATTCCTGAGTTAACAGTAGAGGACTGGGAAGAAGCCATAGACAACTGCTGCAATTTTCTGATCTCCACCAGGAACAGACTGATTCGATATCAAACACTGCATCAACTGCACATAACCTCAGCAAGGCTACATACAAGGGTAGGAGGGCTGACAGCTGTTGCCCCTGACCATAAGATTTTGTTCCTGCCCCTATAAACAACTGATACTGGGCACAGGTTATAAAAATTTTAGCTGAAGATCTTGACTTTCCTCAGGTACTCACACCCTCTCTTCGTTTGCTGGGAATAATGGACCTCATATCAACCAAACTTGCTAGAATCAGAGATCACTCCCTTCTTTTTTATGCCAAAAGAACACAGCATTACACTGGATGGGATCATCCTTTCCTACTGTTTCCATATGGAGACAACTGGTCAGGCCAGTATTAAAAGTTAGAGACACCCAGAGTAAATTTGATAAAGTATGGCACCCTTGGTTTGGAACAATAGGCATTTTCCCCCCTAATGCAGCTTTTTCCACTGAATTCAAGTGTCATTCTGGGTCAATGCACCAAATATTTTCAAAGTCGGTCTCGCGTCATTTCCGGTGTTGACAAATGGAGTTGTGGGAACCCTTGAGCTACTGCCTGGTCAGAAGGTAACTCCAGGATCCCCCATAGTCAATATGCACAGCAGCACCTGATTTAAGCTCCAGCTACAGAAACTAAAATACATCTGTAAGGAGTTCCTTGCTTTAAAGACTGAATGACAACCAGAAGCAATATTAAATTATGCCTAATAGCCCTATTCAAACTCTATTAATAAATATTTTATTAATTACAGGTTCTGTGTCTAAACAGTATAATGAAAAATAATTTTAAAAACGTAATGTAGTGCCTTTAAGAAATTTGGATGGGCAAAATACAATATCTGCATCTACAGTCTGGCACAGATCTGCCTATGGAAGGAACAGACTCTGTGCTGTTTTCCTTTGTGCTACAGAAAGTCAAGGGGAAGTCGTTTTTTTTGGAACTTGAAAGCTTTGTCTGCAGGAAGCCCTTTACAGTAAAGTAAAATCAATGGCATAAAATTATATGAAAACTATGCAGTCTTTTCCTCCTAATGTTCCCTTTCCTGTCTGAAGTAGGCCACTCTGCATGAGATCGCTAAAGGCAGATATATCAGCAACAATTGGGGAGTATAGGGCAGGCAGACTATTGCACACACAGGGAGCATATGGCAGGAGACAGGGAAGTCTATCAGGACCACTACAGTGACACAATGCTGGTGCCCCTTCAGCAGTTTGTATGAGTTTGAACAGGTGAACAATGTGGGCAGTTTTAGTCTGGGTCTGAGGTGTGAACAGTACAGGTCTTTAGGGTGTGAACAATTCAGGGGGATTAAAGGTGTGAACAATGCAGGGGGGATTACAGTCTGAATTTGAGATGTAAACAATTTAGCCAGTTAATCTCATTACTGATACCTGATACACAGAAGGTAGACTTCCATGTGGGGGCCACACAAGGGAGGTCATGGACTGCCAGTTAGACAGCACTGATACAGAGGAATCAGAGTCCGCAGCGGATGGATGCTGTCATGGCGAAGGTGATAAGTACTCAGAAAGCTTTTATTTAAACCTTTGCGTTAACCTATAATATGAAGTAAAGGGTGATACAATTTGCAGTTGGTTTTCTTTTTTATTTGTGGTTTTTGAGTTTTATTCAGCAGCTCTTCAGTTTGCAATTTCAACAATCTGGTAGTTATGAAGACCAATTAAAAAGTTGCTTTCTATAAAATACTAAAAGTTAACTTAAAGGTGAACCACCCCCTTTAATATCTACTTTCTCCCTACCTGCCAATGGGGGGGGGGGTTAAAGTGACAGTATTGAAGGGAGATTGGAGGTCAAGTTTACAGGGGGACCAGAAACTTTAATTAACGCCTCTGCTGATGACGGTATCAAAGGTTTACCATGAAATTAAATATTTTTCTTTGTAATTCAACTTTTTATGGGGAGGCTAAGCAAGCTGCTACCATTGTGTTCTGCAAGATACTTCATTTTGGCACCAAATGGGTAAATGATATTGCTAAATTGTCAAATGCTAAACAATAACACACAGCAGTTCACTCAGTTTCCTCTTAGGAAGTAATGTCTAAGCCCTCCCTCCACCTCCACAAATTCCCCTCAACTGCTTGGGGACTCGATTCAGCCAATGGTTTTCAATTGCAGGAAATATCTTTAACCCTGCATTGACTACATTTCCGGAACACCTGGTCAGTGCTTGCTTTTTCGTCATCTCAAGGGTCAAAGAGCAAGGTCCAGTAAGTAACAAGGACAGGATTAGTTATACAGGATTAGTTATCCTTACACACCCAGTGCCTTCAGTCGGAAATATGACTATGTTTTCATCTTGCAAATATCATTTAATGCTACTGAAATACAAAACACATCTGCTATGCCCGTTGTAACACAGAGCCAAACTGTAAAAGACCAGTCATGGAAAGCAAAGTATAATTTGTGAATTCACGCCACTACCTGTAAACAGATGATGCCCGGTGCTGTTTCTAGGCAAATTGTGCTCTGTCCTCTGTCAAATACAGAATTGTGTCTCTTAACAACTTGCATTGCTAAAAATCCTCCAATGCCCCACCTAGTGGCAAATAATGCTTAATAGTAAAAGTTCAAACTCCTCCAGTTACATTGAGTAGGAGAAACAATAGCTTATATGAAAACAGTTCCAACATGAAGTGCTAGCGCTTTCTGAAAGCACAGGATGAGGCACAATGGCCTGAGATGGCTGCCTACACACCAATAGTGCAACTAATATAATACACTTATTCAAGAATATCATTTTAAATGGTAGAATGAACTATCTGCAATGTACACCATTTGATGAAGTAATAACAACTACACCATTAAAAATCATGATAGAATCCCTTTAATGAATCAGATGAAAGTGAGTGTAGGACTGGCCAGACCACGGATGACAATGAAGTAGTTGACCACCTTAAATATATTGACAAACAATGCCTGTTTTGTTTAAATGGGAGGGCCTTTTTAGTAGCTTAATGCACAAAATGTCTTTTGTTTTTGTCTGTAAAAAAATATAGATTATATTTCGTGAACTTGTGGAAAAGAGTTTGAACGTGAGATGTGTTTACCCTACATTCATCTTTGACTACCTCATGTACAGCATCCCTTGTATAGTCTGAATTGGGGGTTATAATTAGCAGGTAGAGATATTCTAGCAGTCCAGAGGATAGCCCCAGTAAGAGCTAGGAGTTGAGATCTGTGAGGGAAGACATAAGCAGTGTGGAGTGTTGTTGATTTCCATAATGAAAATACTTTCTTTGTACTTCTGTGTTCAGCCAAGAACCCCACGAAGGGACTGGTATTAGAGAGGGAAAGACCCAGTTTAGTAGTTAGAGTCCATGTGTGGCAGCGGTTTTGTTTTATTTTCTTTATTCATATAATTTGTAAATGTACCCTTATATCCCTGATTATTGCAACCATGTATTTAGTATTTTTTGCACTTTGTACCGTGCCATTCATATTGTAAATACGCCCTTATATCCCTAAACATTGCTCTTTATAAAATATACTGTGTATATTTAAAACACTGTTAAAGCCTTTTTATGTGCCACTGCATAATCCTATTATCACTGCTATTTAAATAATAAAGTTTGTTACTATGGCTTGTATAAAGCTCTGTGGTCACACACAAAGCAAGGCTATACATAGTGCAAGTTGGAACTGGGGGGCCAAAATTTTCCCCCGGGAAGAAATAAAAGTTTTGCTTGTCAGATAAACCTACCCCTAGCCCCCATCCCCAATCATTTTCCATGACAGCTGGAACACCTACATGCTAGGTTAGCTAATGAATGGACAGAGGTGACTCAAGGTATTGGCAATTTGCTGCCCAGTTCTGCAATGTAGTCTCTGCAGAGTTATGATCCATATTGTACTCCATTAACAACACTGGTCCAATTGGAACATGTTCCATTTGCCACCATTCTTTGCATTCTATCTTTTAGCCTTCAAGTATTGTGTTCCAGGCCAATGTTCCTTAATTCACTCAATAACCTTCTGTGAGGTACTGTATTTAATGCTTTAGCAAAATATTAAGTAGATCGCATCCACTGTCACTACATGTGTAGGTTTCTGCTCACTTCCTCATAAAAGACAATAAAAGATTTGTTTTGCATTTTGCAGCATGCAGGCACAGACTCACGGTATTGTGAATTGTAAATGTATATTATCTCTTATTACATATCAAACTAATAATTTTATAGTTCTAAGGCTGAGAACGGGATCCATTTTTGAATAATTTTGAATAATGCCACCACATTAGCAATTTGCAAATCTCTCCTGCACAATGCCAGATATTAAAGAATCTTGAAAAACTAAGTAATGTGGTTTGGCAATCAGAATTAGTGATGATCAGAATCAGGTCGTCACTGGCCTCAGCAACAGATAATGTTTTAAATTTCAGGTCAGTGAAAGGTGAACAAGGCAAAATACCCAAATAATTTAAACACCACCAACAAACAGAAGAACAGAAAAAACAGAATATTAAGAGCAAACTGCCTCAGAAAAAATCTGTCATGAAAAAAATATTTTTAATATCACTTGCCATGTTTTTTAATTTGCCAATTATTATATTATTTGATATTTTGATACAAATTGTATTGCGATTCTGGACAGAAAGATAAGTGAAACAAAATAATAAGAAAGCTCCGCTACAGAATTTGGTTTCTGGTTGCCATGTATCACTGACCCTGCCAACCGTGCATTTTAAATCAAATCAATCTTTATATCGTTAGAATACATCAAAAAAGCACAAAAATAGCAACATAAGCTTGTAGTTGAAGTTTAGATTTCCCTATTCATATATCAGATGGAAATATGCCACATGTATACATGAAGTAGCTTCATCTGAGTGGTCTTCTTTAATTGTTGGCTACTGTAAGAATTTATATTATTTTCAAACCCAGATAATGTGAGAGCAGCTCATGTAGGATGCCTGCTGCTGACAGACCAATGAGGAGCCATAGGATCGCAGCATTGAGATACATAGGGCCAAGTCTGAAATGAGAAACAATGAGATAAAATGAACCATGCAGCAGGTCTTTTGCTCTGTGATTAATGCTTTTCTTTTGACTATTTTAGCTGTTGGTCACAGGGTTTTGTATTGGGTTCACTTTTATTTAACTTGTTCATTAATGACTTAGGGGAGGGCATTGCAAGTAATAAATCAATATTTGCAGATGACATGAACCTGTGCAGACCCATTAATTCCATCTAGGATGCGGCATCCTTGCAGGAGGATCATTGTTGATAAATGTAAGGTCATGCACCTGGCATACAAGAATATGCAAGCCACTTATACCTTTAATGGGACTAGGCAAATTCATAATGGAATCCATCATGGAAAAGGAGCCCTTGTAGCTAATAAACTTGGCTGTAGCATGCAAGGCCAGTCAGCAGCTGCAAGGGCAAACAAGATCTTGAGCTGTATTTAAAATGGCATAGATTCATGGGTGGAGAGGGACACTTCCAATTTCCAGAGCACTGATTAGGCCCTACCTAGACCAGTTTTGTTGTCCAGTGCTCAAACAGGATATTATTGAATTAGAGGGAGTCCAGATACGGGCAAACAACCTGGTAAAGGGTAATTAGGGATGCACCGAATCCAGGATTCGGTTCAGGATTTGGGCAGGATTCGGGCCTTTTCAGCAGGATTCAGATTCAGGCGAATCCTTCTGCCCAGCAGAATGCATATGCAAATTAGGGGCGGGGAGGGAAAACGCGTGACTTTTTGTCACAAAATAAGGAAGTAAATAATATTTTCCTCTTTCAACCCCTAATTTGCTTATGCAAATTGGGATTCGGATTCGGTTAGGTATTCGGCCGAATCTTTCGAGATTTTTTAATTTATTACAATTTGGTTACTTATCAGGCAGAAACAGAAGAACAACAATTGCTGCAATTCAGTTTAGGAACAGGGTGGGTTGTCATAAACCAGGGTTGTCTGACTAGAAGTCTATGGGTTAGATATGTCAGCCATAGATGCTGCTTTTACCTCAATAAGTGTGACTGCAGGCAGGAAAAAGCATTATGACTGGTTCTCTCTGAGGACTGTCGTGGTAAAAATAGCCAGTGTATAATAGACTTTAAAGGACAACCAAAGGCTGGTTTGACCTGCTGATGGCCATGCAAGTGGTCCCTGGTGCAGTGCTCTTCTGGGGTCCCAGGTTAGTGATTAGAGGGAATTAGAGATTGGGTTTCATTGTCCTTTAAGGGTCATTCTAATAATTAATTATTTAGAAAACAATACACATGATTTACATAGAGCAATGGTGCTTTACATTTGAGACATTCAGTATTCAAAAGTTACTGCTTACAGTATATATATTATATACAAGTTAGCTTTAAGGTGAACTAACCCTTTAATACATTTTCCCCTATACAGGTAGATGGATCTGGAATGTTTGGGAATTGAGGTTTACTTAATAAGGAGTCTTTTTGTAATGTGGAGAACTATGCTTTAAAAAAACATTAAAACACTTTGTAAAAATAAGGATTGTTTTAAAAATGGATTTATTCTAGTTTAGGTGATATCAAACGCAAGCGACTGTAAAAAGCAGATCAGTCATAAATGAAAATTTGTTTACATATGGCTAGGGATGCACCAAATCCTGTATTTGGTTTGGGATTCGTCCAGGATCCATCCCTTTAGAACAGGATTCGGTTTCAAAGGAATCCTTGTCTTTGGCCGAACCGAATCCGAATTTGCATATGTAAATTAAAGCTGGGGAGGGAAATCACGTTACTTTTCATCACAAAACAAGGAAACGAAAAAAAATGTTCACACTTTTTCCTTTCCCACCCCTAATTTGCATAGGCAAATTAGCATTCTGTTCGGTATTCGGCCGAATCCCAAATAATGCATTCGGTGCATCCCTACATATGGCACTGTGGGAAATAGCACAGCCATTTATTGGAGCTTTTACTTACTGGACCATAGATCTCATATCTGTTATATTAGCAAATATTTAAAAAAGAACAGATCTCAAAAATCTGGTTACGGAGGCTTGTTAGTTGCCACGTAGGCACCAGTACTTGGTTCTAGAGCCAACAAATCATCCATGGATGGTAGATGATATTTTTTTGTTTAGGCATACAGTCTAATTCCTTTAGACTGTATGCCTTTGCATAGGGCCTTCCTCACCTTTTTGTACCTGTATTGATTGTGATGTTTGTTACTCCATATGTTCTATGTATGTAATTCATGTGATGTAGTTGTATAATCACATTTACTTTACAGTGCTACGCAATATGTTGGCGCTATATAAATACATGTTAATAATAAATAAATAATAAACAGAAATACAATGGGTATCATACAGTGTTGGACTGGAGGGGTGTAGGCTCACCGGGGCTGCCACATCAGGGACCTGCAACCTCCCCCCCCAAGGGACCCTGCATGGACTAATCCCCCTACATCCCCCTACCTCCCGCTTGTATCTTCTTTGCTCACCGATTCACGTTGCAGTTGGGGGGGGGGGTAGGTCAGGAAGGAAATGGCTCTGCCAGCTGCATGGGAGTAGCCCAGTCCGACCCTGGTATCATGCATAGGCAACGGATAGTTTCCAAGCAAAACTTTTTTTAGACAAACTCTGCCGCCTTCTTCTCACCGAGTACAATGTATTTGTGTTAATGACTTCTATCTTTTCCAACAGCAGTGTGGTGTGGCTTCCTGCATTATAAGGGTGCCAACTGGGAAAAACTCACACTGGTATAAAAGAAGCTAGTTAGCCATATTCATTTTATCAGGGTGTAACAATTAGTAATAGATCCAGTTGCTGCTTGAGAGCCCAGGAGCATGGAGGGTTAAACAGCCACTTCATTTAATATTTATGAAACTGTGAAGGAACTCTAAAAAGATTGTGTTTTGGATTCCAGTGTATTCTAGTTATAGCAGTGCTTGGAAGTTCTATTTTATCTCTCTGTTTTCTTTCCTGTGACTTATTTACATCCTTTACATAGGGATAACATGTATTGTATATGTTACCTTTCCTTTGGTGAAGCACTGTAGCCTTGAAAGTAGTTATATCTAGCAAGAAGATAAAGAATTCCACAGACAGAAGCTGTACCTAGAAAACAAGATGGTCAGACTGAACATAGTATTCTGTGAGATGCCCCCCTGAAGCAAAAATTTTACTCAGCAGTGAAAGTACAGGTTTAAGTGTCCTCTGTCTAATAAGATTTGTACATTTCCTGCTTTCCAGACCTCCAAAAGAGAATACCTAACCAATATCCTGTCATAAAATTAGAAAAATAGCTTGTTTGCTGCAATACTTCATTGTGAGCTAAAACATAAACTGGCGGGAAAGTGCAATGACGATTGAATCTCTCTGTTTTTGATGTCTCAACCTCTTAGTGCGCATTGGTAACAGTCTCAGACTTTTAATATCTAGGTATAGTAGTGTCCCTGCCAATCTTCTCACACTGGGAAATAAACATTCATACCCTACCTACCTCTGCTATCAGACATCCTCACACTAACTGAGGATGAATGGCTGGACGCCCTTGAAGCACCAAGATATGCATCTTCCAATGCTGATCATAAAATGATAAAGAAATACTTCTAAGACTTCATACAATTAATCCGGCCATATCAACCAAATGTGGTAGATGAACAGTATCTCAGCCCCGGGCACCTTCATGATAATGTGGGACTGTAATTGTCTCCAGCATGAAGTGTTTACCACAATCTATAATGCAACCAACATTTACCCCCCCCATCCCAGAACTGCCAATTTTGGTGGCTTGTGACGCTACAAAATTACTGTATTACTGGAAGAGCAACGTGTTTTCTATGCAACTGTATGTTATCAATAAAGGTAATGATGTAAGAAAAACGTTTGTAGAAAACTCCAGGGCACACAGGAATATTTCATTTTTTTATTACAGCATTTTTTTAAGATAACATAGTGTCCCTAGTTAAACATAACAATAAATAACAATAAATAATAAAAGTTGCACTCCCCATTAAAGGCCCATGTACCAACTACCCCTCACCCACATAACAGTATCAAACTAATTGCCAAATTCTCAGAGCCGGATTCCATGAAATGGTGCCCCGAGGCTGCATGGTCCCGGCGGCAGGCGCTCACATGTGCATGCCCCCCTCCCCCGCCACATGGTCCTAGCACCGAAAACTTACAGCGTGCAACCCCTCCTCTGCGTCAGAGCGCTGACAAGCACCGGAGGACTGGTGAACTTTGAGTCCCCAGTGTTCCTTAGGATGCTGGGTGGCATTCCGCCCCTAAAATGTTGCCGTAGGCTCGTGCCTGCACATTTTAGATAAACAAAACATGTTTTTAAATTTGGCATATTATTTTGCAGCATTGTGGGTAAAATCTTATTTTTATAAGAATTTTTGAATCTAGTATAGTGCATTTGTATTGAGATCCAAGGAGTAAAACATGTCTCTTGGTCTGGGCAACAACTCATGGATTATAGCCACCACCTGTGGCAAAAACTCATATTTTAATAAAAATTCTTCCTAAATTCCCTTCCCCTCCCTTGAAATAGCAAGGTCTTGATTTTGGCACCACTGAGCATATTCTTGTATGACTTTGGGCTTCTTTGTTATTATGAGGGCTTCTTCCCCTTTAGTTGCTGCATACATTCAGGACTTACCTTGATGGAAGAAAATGCCAGCTAGCCATAGCACAGCTATGAACATTGGAAAGTATTCTGTGCAGTTCACCCTAAAATACAAAATAAAGTGGGTCAGACACAAATGCACAAATGCATACTGTCAGTTAAAAAGGAGCGTACCTCTAACTTTTACTCCTAGAGATGCTAGGTCACATTATAGATAAAAAGGCAAACATTGTTATAAAATTTATAAAGATACATGCTTTAGAGGGAACATTTTTGCTTTTAAAATATCTATGTTTTGTGTATTGCACTTCTTAACATTGCAAGGCAGTTTTCTGGTACAGGTATGGGACCTGCTATACAGAATACTTAAGGTTTACCGAATAAGGGGTCTTTCTGTTAATTTGTATCTCCATAGGCTAGTAAAATATCATGTAAACATTAAACCCAACAGGATTCTCTTACTACCAATAAGGATTAATTATATATTTTTTGGGATCAAGTACAAGTTTTATTATTACAGAGAAAAAGGAAATCATTTTTGAAAACGTTAATTATTTGATTAAAATTACATTAATGGGATATGGCCTTCCCATAATTCTGAGCTTTCAAGATAATGGGTTTCTGGATAACAGATCCCATACCTGTACTAAATATATTATGTTTTTAGCAAATTATGTATATTTAATTATATATCTGTTGCTTTCTCCAACCACTTCCTAATTGTATGAATGCTGACCTACATAACCGAGCGGTACAGTATATGCCTGATCAGGGGCGCTGTGCCAAAGGCCAAAAAGGTTAGCAGGGGCGGCAATAAAGCTGCTCCTGGTGCCTTTAAGAGACGAATTTCCAATTTTTAGACTGGAAATTCTGATTTTCTAGTGCAGGAGAGTGCAATTGTGCCCTCTGTACTAGCAATGCATTTCCCTGGACCCCATCCAGGGCAGGCAGCTCAAGTTGCAGAATCGGCGATGTGCCTGATAGCTCATGTGTCTGCTGTAGGCAACATTTATTACATTCAGGTAACTGGTAAGCATTACATCCATATCTCATGGGCCTGAAACTGCATTGCAGTTATTTCCTTTATGCTCTGTTAAAGGGGTTGTTCACCTTTGAGATACTCTGAGACAATTTGCAACTGATTTTTATTTTTTACTATTTGCTGCTTTTGCGTTATTTAACTCTTCAGTTAAATTGTCTCCTATTTACAATTTCGACAATCTGGATTCTAGGGTGCAAATTACCCTAACACTCAGAAGGGTAATGTAATGGAGCTGTTGGCAACCAATGATTTGCTCTGCATAGTATCTAATCATGAGCTGAAGATCTAGTGGTAGATTACAATCTATATTTGGGCAACAATGGGTTTTAGGCTCAGAACCCCAATTATAGGGAGCATGCACATAGAGAGAGAATACATTTGGGGGGGGGGGGTAGCTAAAAATGTGTATTTCAGAGCCAGTACAGAGTTTTTAAAAAAAAATTAATATATATATACATTCTTAAGATGAACCTTATATTATGTAGCCCTATTTTGCTACTGCAGGAATCTTTGTGGCGCTACAGGAGTTCTGTGTCTCTGCTACAGGGGAAAGCAGGTACACTATGATTTGGCGTGCCTCCACCTAGGACAGACTTGGCTGTAACACCTGGGTATTTCTCTGATCCGCAATCTCCACAGAGATGAAAGGTTGATGGGTTTATTTGCAGGACACAGAAACTTTGAATAACCATGCTACATACAGCCTGTCAGCTGCAGCAACTTCCTTCCTGTCAGCTCACAGGGGTGGGGACTCTTCCCTCTCCTCACACAGAACAACACAGAGGAGAGACAAGTGTACACAGCTCCCCTACAATTAAATGTTTGCATTCTTGATAGTACCCCTTTAGGTTTCATGTATAGGACTCTGGACTACTGTGTTAATAATTCTCTTTTATGAAGACAGTTCTAAACCTAGCCATAATGCTGCTTTGTGAGAAAAGTATGTGTGACCTTTCAGCACCTTGCTTTCACTCTACAGCTTTTCGCTCACAGCAGTACCGTGCAGGCCTTCCTTCCTGTCAGCTCACAGGGGTGGGGACTCTTCCTTCTCCTCACACAGAACAACAAAGAGGAGAGACAAGTGTACATAGCTCCCCTACAACTAAACTTTTGTATTCTTGATAGTACCCCTTTAGTTCTCAGGTATAAGATTCTGAACCACTGTGTTATGAATTCTCTTTTATAAAGATAGTTATAAACCTAGCCATAATGCTGCTTTGCGAGAAAAATAAAGACTTTTTCCTTCCATTGCTAAACATTGTCTTTAGGAACAAAGTGAAACTTTACTTTACTTTACAGTGTCCCTATAAACCTTGGGATATCAACCAATGGCTGTAAGGTTCTAATGGGAGTTGAGCTGGAAGCCTCCTATTTGCTGACTGCTCTCCACTGGGCCAGGAAAACAGCCAGCAAGTTCCTGTCTCTCATTCATCCTCTACCCAGGGGCGTTTCTGCCATGAGGCAAGGTGAGAACCTGGCCTCAAGGGGGCAGCTCCCCAGAAGTTACCCAGGGCGGCAAATAGTCCGTCTGCTTCTGCCTCAGTCCCAATTCTATATTTAGGGGCAGATGTATTATGTGGAGAGATAATTCATCACACATTACCAGGCTTCGCCACACAAAAATATACACATTTTTCTTAAGAGTGACTTTCACCAGAACTTACAAAAAGCCTGAAAAAAATGTAGGGCTGTTTAGTAATTAATACAGATAATTACTACATGGCAGCACAGAACCAGTGCAAATAGCATCAGAATTTAATCAACTGCCTTGTGGCATCAGCTTATATTACAGGCAAACCTTTTTATCCGCTTGATAATTTGCGACAGCCACTAAACTTAGCTTCTCAACAGCTGCGCAGAGCCCACTGAGCATGTGAGTGTCACAGACTCTGTGACAGGTTTGAAATCCTGGTTCATTGCTGCTATTGAGAAGCTGAAACTTTCGGCTGGTGCAATAAGGCCATTATATTAAATATGTCAGTTTAGCCATATTAATTTTTAGGGTTTAGTTCTCCTTTAAACCTCAGGGGCATGGGTGAGTGACAGTCAACTAGGAATACTAACCCGGGTGCTAGGCAAAATAGGCAAGGGGATGTTGTTAAGTAGCTCAGATGTTGATTGGCAGGCAGGCATCGAGACAAATGTGAGGAGTCCGACACAACTTTCCACCCATTGAAAAAGTTTTATTTTGTCAATTTTAAGAAATGGAATAAATATAGAAAAAGAGTATTGTTGCAGCTGAGGTAATGCTGGTTTTGCTAAGGTAGAGGCAAAGCTTATGGCAACAGACTGCTGGGGTATCTGTTATAAGATGCTGGATGGTGTAATGAATTGATTGTGTTGGCAAGTTATTTAAACAGGTTCTTGATAATGTTAGCTATGCATTTGAATTAATAAATCAGCTCTAGCTTTTATCCTTGCCAACTATCTGTGTCGCTTTGTTTTATTTATTTTGGTAAAGGGAAGTGCTGTCTACACTTCCTTGTTCAATATCTGCATGTAATATTACTACTCTTTGCCAAGAAGTGAAAGTGTTTTAAAGTAATTAAAAAATAATGTTTTGTCCTACACTGGTAATAGTTCTGCATTTGCTTCAAAAAGACTACTATAGTTTATATAAATAAGCTTCTGTGAAGCCACAGTGACAGCCATTCAAGCTGGAAAAAAGGAGAAAATGCAGATAATAGATAAGCTCTGTAGAATACAATGGTGTTTTACTGAGCTATGTATCTGCTATGTAACCTGTACCATTTAGCCCTATTTCAATTTGAATAGCTACCCCCAAAGCTCAACAGAAGCCTATTTATAGAAACTATAGTACTGTTTCTGAAGCAAACACATACATTTTATCAGTACAGCGCAATAGTACATTATAATTTAATTACTTTGATACACTTTCATTTTTTGGTGTTACTGTTCCTTTTATGCAATGTGCCACATTTTAAAAAATGTCTAAAAAATATAAAGCATCAATAAAAACACACAAATAAACATGAATCTTTATGTCACATACAGTATACATTAGGTGATTATGTAGTACTGTCTTACATTCTGTACACTTAATAAAATAAAGCAGCATATTGTTGATATACCAGCCTCCTTCTAGTGAAAAAGGTTGACCACAGGTTGCACACTGGATTTGGCAGTGATGATCCACATTAGGAAGGTATACAATACATTAGAGCAGTTACAGCTCTAACACTTCCAAGAGACATGTCTCTGGAGAATCCACTGGGAGACTACCAGCATAGCACAAGTGCTAAAGGAGATGTGCAGATATGAATAGAACTGTAAGGGACAAGAGAGACCTTGCCATAGACTTTAGAGCCCCAGGTTACACATCAAACAAGTCTTAAAAATGTATAACCAAAAGAATGCAATGCATACTTGCAATGCAACCAGTGATTATATTGCTAGTTATGTCCTAGCCGCCTGTAATAACAAGTCTGACATTTTATTTAGAACAGCTCTAAGCTTTTACTGGTGAAGAAAAGTTCATGAAGTTCATGACTGTATAAACCAGTAGAATCCTGTAACCCTGGCCTAAAAATTATTGCCCCTCCGACCTTATTTGTCTTTGTCCAGACACCCGAGAGTGCCCCTAATGGGATGCTGTAATAGTGTGCTCCTTAGTATTTATATATCAAACACATTATTCTAATCTATAAATCTCTCATGTAAGGGTCAGTCCAGACAAGCAGATTCGGGGAGATTTAGTCCCCTTTGCGTGTCTTCCCGTCTGCTATAATGAAAAGTCGCGGTGATTCATTTTCCAAAGACTTCGGGCAGCTTCGGAAAACGAAGCACCGCGCGTGCTTTAGCGTAGGCCACTTTTCATTATAGTGGACGGGAAGACACGCAAAGGCAGTTCGGGGAGATTGTCGCCCAGAAGAAGAGCCGATTAGTCGACAGGTGACTAAATCTCACCCTGCTGGTGTGGACTGACCCTAAGCAATGCAAACTTATTTTGTAAATGGATAATCCCACACATTATGATTTCCACCTGTACCTCACTGATGATACAAGAGGGCATGACTTCAACGTTCAACCAAGCCGCTAAAATTTATTTTTTACAAAAATTTCCATTGATTTCCTTACTGGGCTCTGAAGATTCTGTCAAATTCTGGTGGCCCAGATGTACTGGGAGGGGACACGCTGTACTTCCGTCGAGCTGCAATCACCTGAAGTGCAAAATAAGCTGCAAGAAGAGCACCAAAATTATATCTATACATTTCTTAATGGCAAAAAGGCAAACTAAGCTGTCAGCTCACAGTTGTATGTTTATACATGATGTGTTACATACAAAAACAAGGTGATCCTTTCAAAAGTGAATTTAACCCACGGCGGAGGCAGAGGTCTGACCTAGGTCAGAGATTTAAATTAATTCTATAAGCGAAAGAAAAAAAGAACCCCAATTGCCTCCCACTCGTACCGCAGTTCCTCAGATATTACACTACTTATAAAGTATTTTGTGATTGCGTGAGGGCAATCACTGAACGTTAAAAAATACTAATGTGCTTGGTTTGCACAAATTACAATTATATTAAAGTGCCAGTGCTATAAGAATTAATTCAGTTAAATGTACTTAGACTTAAAGGTTGATAGATACTCAATACAATTAATACTTTACACAAATAAATAATTAACCTTTTAATCCAGTGTATTATCCAATACCTTATATTTTCACCCACAATCAATCCAACCAGGAATTAATGAGAATAAAAATACTAAAGTGCTTTAAGTGCTAATAGGTTTATTGTAAGGTCGCAATTACTAAAATTTCATAATTGCTTACAAATTAATTAGTTGTAAAGTGCTAAAAAGTGCCAAGTAATTAATGATCAATAATAAATAGTGTAGTTGATATAAAGAGGACCGCAGTTAATGGGATAAATAATTTAAAAACACACAAATTGCTCAGGTTAAAAGGTTTCAAGTAGGAAATAGAAAATTGGAGAGGGTGGAGCTGTCCCAAAGGCTGCTACCTAAATTGTTTTCTATCCCTGGGACACCACAAAGATAAGGAGGCAGAATACCCGGGACTTGTGGTCTTGTGTTATTAACTAAATCCTGTTCTGTAAGAGAGCTAAATAAGCCTAAAAAAACCACGAATCCACAGGCTCTTGTGAGCTTTAGCAACAGAGAAAGGAGATACCCGAGCACTAATTAGAAATAGATTTCTTTTCCCACCCCTTCTATTCCGTTTCCCAAAGACTGAAATTATTCTAAAAGTTATAAGTTAAAAGGATTCCAAACGCCGACACGCGTTTCGCAGTGATAGCTTTATCAATGCGAAATCGCAGTGATAGCTTTATCGGCGTTTGGAATCCTTTTAACTTATAACTTTTAGAATAATTTCAGTGTTTGGGAAACGGAATAGAAGATAAAGCTATCTTAAAGTTAACTTATAACTTTTAGAATAATTTCAGTCTTTGGGAAACGGAATAGAAGATAAAGCTATCACTGCGAAACGCGCGTCGGTGTTTGGAATCCTTTTAACTTATAACTTTTAGAATAATTTCAGTCTTTGGGAAACGGAATAGAAGGGGTGGGAAAAGAAATCTATTTCTAATTAGTGCTCGGGTATCTCCTTTCTCTGTTGCTAAAGCTCACAAGAGCCCGTGGATTCGTGGTTTTTTTAGGCTTATTTAGCTCTCTTACAGAACAGGATTTAGTTAATAACACAAGACCACAAGTCCCGGGTATTCTGCCTCCTTATCTTTGTGGTGTCCCAGGGATAGAAAACAATTTAGGTAGCAGCCTTTGGGACAGCTCCACCCTCTCCAATTTTCTATTTCCTACTTGAAACCTTTTAACCTGAGCAATTTGTGTGTTTTTAAATTATTTATCCCATTAACTGCGGTCCTCTTTATATCAACTACACTATTTATTATTGATCATTAATTACTTGGCACTTTTTAGCACTTTACAACTAATTAATTTGTAAGCAATTATGAAATTTTAGTAATTGCGACCTTACAATAAACCTATTAGCACTTAAAGCACTTTAGTATTTTTATTCTCATTAATTCCTGGTTGGATTGATTGTGGGTGAAAATATAAGGTATTGGATAATACACTGGATTAAAAGGTTAATTATTTATTTGTGTAAAGTATTAATTGTATTGAGTATCTATCAACCTTTAAATCTAAGTACATTTAACTGAATTAATTCTTATAGCACTGGCACTTTAATATAATTGTAATTTGTGCAAACCAAGCACATTAGTATTTTTTAACGTTCAGTGATTGCCCTCACGCAATCACAAAATACTTTATAAGTAGTGTAATATCTGAGGAACTGCGGTACGAGTGGGAGGCAATTGGGGTTCTTTTTTTCTTTCGCTTATAGAGTATACATGATGTGTGTTATTGAGAAGATCCAGCTAGGCCCATGAGTGAGTATGCCATATCCACAAATTACATTTTGGCCAATTTTTTTAATTGGTAGAATCTTCATATGGGACTAGTGTTGACTGCAAAGCTGACTTTATTTCATCAAGTATGATCCATCCCTCTGAATGAGGTGTTCAAAAATTTTAAGAATTTCATTGTCTTGTACTTAGCTTAATACAATACAGGTATGGGATCCATTATTCGAAAACCCGTTATCCAGAAAGGATAACTAAGTATCTAAATACTAAACAGTACCTGGAACTATATCCAAAATAAGATATAATTAATCGTTATTGGAAGCAAAACCAGCCTATTGGGTTTATTTAATGTTTACATGATTTTTAATTAGACTTAAGGTATGACGATCCAAATTATGGAAAGATCTGTTATCCGTAAAACCTCAGGTCCAGAGCATTCTGGATAACAGGTACCATACCTGTATTACAGATGTATGAAAATATAGGCGTTATTTTCGCATTGCTTTAGTTCCAGAGATAGTAACAACAATAAATATGCATTAACCTGCAAACCTACACAACTTCACTCTTGGAGCAGGAGCTTGTAAATCTCTATCCTAAGTAGTTACAGCCCAGCTTACACTTACTTGTGACCTAACCAGTCTGACTGGCCACTTGTGATTTAGTAAGAAAGTAACCAATTGCTACTGTTTCTTGACCTATAACTAGACCCCTCTCAGCAGCTTGTTTTTTTATCTTTATAAGTTTTTATTTAATGCTTTAACGTTACAACAAAAATAGGTTAGGCGACAGGAATGAAGAGTAGAACAGAGAGAAAGAATAAAGCTAAATGGGCTTTGCGAGTCATGTCTATTTATACAGTCTGAGCATTCAGCCAATTGTCCCAAATTGCATTGAACTTAGTAGGGCATCCTCTTGACAAGTAAACCAGTTTTTGTTTGGGTAACACATCATTAATTCATTTTTTTCCCAAAGGGTGAATGCTTGAGCAGATGTGGATTTCCAAGTTAACAGTATGGCTTTCCTTACATTGAACAGTGCTGTTCAATTTCTGTGGTACCGAGGGCCAACATTTTACTGGCCTATGTGGAGGGCCGATAACGGAAGTCAGTGTTGGCCACTCCCCTTTTAAACCATGGGGGCAGCCATTCAAGCTGGAAAAAAATGAAAAGACACAGGTTACAAAGCACATCACAGATAAAAAAAACCATTGTATTGGACAGGGCTTATCTGTTATGTGCTATGTAACCTGTGCCTTTTTGAGGCAAACACAAGCTTGTACCAGTGCATGCTAAAAGTATATTGTATGTTAATTTCTTTAGAATACTTTCATTTTTTGGTGTCACTTTTCCTTTAACAGATTGTACTGTGTGTACTTTTTTCCTTTTTACATATGGCTTTACAAAACCTTCTCAGTGTGTTTTACATGGCGATAGTCTGAGTAAAAAGCACAACTTATTTCACCTCTTTTTACCCTGCTTTATACAGCATATATATTTCTGTAAATGTTTCTAGTTGTTCTACCGAGTCTTCGTCATTATTCCTCCTTTAATATATGTGCAACCGACACTTGAGTTACAAGAAGTTGAGGAGGTGGGTTAATAAAAAAAAGGTTTTGTTGGGTAACAGAATAATAGGGGCTGGTGTTATTACTGAAACAGCTTTGTCCCACAATTGTGGGGATCAGGTGGCAGGACACAATTGTAGTCGTTGTGTTAAAACTCAGTTGTACATGCACTTTTATGCAAATCAAAGTGCTGAATGTTATAATTTCCGGCACTCACTACGAAAACAATGTTTGTGTACCTTGTTCCAGGACTCCAAGCAGAGTGACGGCACCCAGAAGAACTATGTGATGTGGCATGCTATATTCTTCTTAAACACATCTAACTTTTCATTTGATGATTCGTAAGGGATCCGTCCAGGTAGACTTAAAGCCAACAGTAAGAATTATTTCAGGGAGTTCCTTAAAGCAGATTATCTGTGAAAAGTAATTTGTGTAATACATCAAATGTGTTATACCGTTTCTGTATAATATCAGAAGTTAAACTGATGTGTAGGCGTATTGGGTTTAATTAATGTTTAAATGAATGTATAGAAATACCAAATAACGGAAAGACCCGTTATCTGGAAAATCCCAGGTCCCGAGAATTCTGGATAACAGGTCCCATACCTCTATAACATATATCAAAAGTAGGATGACATGTTACAGAAATGTTTTCCTTAGGTACTATCATTTGGCATAAGACTTTTGTCCTGTTAATGAGACTTCTAGGTTCAAATACAGCAAAGATCAATTCTGTATCTTTGAGGTCAGACTAAATTATAACGACACAGTCATAGATAAAGCTATTCAATACCCACGTCAAACACATTTTTCACATGGAAAATGCCTTTAAATATAAAACGTTAATAGAGGGAAATCATGCAGACTGCATTTTCATTATTGATTGTTAGACGTCAAAGGCATTCTGTACTTACTTGTCTCACTGGGCTGGGTTAAAAAGAAAAAAAACCAATAGATCTGATTTTCAAATAATTTTTGCGACTTCAACAGCAACACTTCAAAATAGCTCTCCTTATAAATGCTCCTTACTCACTAGTGCTCACAAAACTTGCTGAGATTACTCTGCGTACAGTGTTTAAATATGTATCGCTCCAACTGTATTGGTATAGGAATGCTGAGGGCACTCTGAGCAAAGGCTTTTGTTTAAACTTGACCGGGGTGATTTTACTTCCCCTAGTTCCTCTAGCAATCTGTTTCAGATTAAATTTCTGCTGCGTCAGTGCTTGTCCTTTTTAAAAATGTTGATGGAAAAGTCCATATTTAACTATTGGTGATTCTTTTCTTTTAACGTATAGCCACTTGAATGATAGGCAGTGACATAACTAGATATTACAGGGCCCCACATCAAATTCAGTTTAGGGCCCCAAAAAGTTGATAAGAGGGCCTATTCTACCAATATATATTAAAACTGCTCATTAATTAGGGCCTCACCGGGCCCTCTACACTCCTAGGCCCCCTGCAACTGCAGGGTTTGCTTCCTCTGTAGTTACTCCCTTGATGATAGGTATAGGCATGGGGATCCATCATCCGTAACCCGTTATCCAGAAAGATCCGATTACGGAAAGGCTGTCTTCCATAAACTCCATTTTATCCAAATTATCCCCATTTTATCCAAATAATCCAAATTTTAAAAAATTATTTTCTTCTTCTTTGTAACAATAAAACAGTACATTGTACTTGATCCAAGCAAAGATATAATTAATCCTTTTTGGAAGAATATAACCAGCCGATTATTTAATGTTTAAATGATTTTGTAGTAGACTTATATAGTCTATAACTTGCCTTTCCTTATAATTCAATTTAATCATTTAGACTGGTTCAAACAGTGTTGTGTAAAATATTACTTTCTTTTCATATCTACTTTTTATTATTTGATTTACTTATTTTTCTTGCCTTTAAAGGAGACATATTGTCTGAAAAAACAAGACTGTGTCAGTACATTATGCTTATTTAAATATAGGAGGAATGTGCTGAGAACAGTAGTATTTTGGTTTGATTTATTGAAAATTTCTGAAAAAACCCTTCTAACCCCTGCCCATCTGTTTCACTTCCTGCTGCCTCCTTTCCCAAGCTCTGCAGGGGAGCCGGTGGCACTCAGCACTGTGGAATAGGAACCATCAGCAGCTAGGCTGAACTGATATGGAACTGTCTTTGCTTGTGTGACTGCAGGACTGTGATTGACTATACTACTACTGTGTTTCTGGCAGCAACCATTAGTATAAACATTTGAAAAACATAAAGAGGGGCAAAGAGATCTCACAGAATCTTTTCTAACCATGCCCATTTTGTGGCCACACTCTCTAAATTCCACACCCATTTGACAAAATTTAGCAGGTTTTGGATATTTTGAACACAATTCGGGGCCACACGAGGAGATTCGGGGAGATTTTGTCGCCTGTCGACTAATCGCCTCGTCTTTTGAGCGACTATCTCCCCGCACTACCTCATCGTTTTTCCCTCACTGAGGCATATTTCAGCAGGCTTTTTTCAGCCCCCATCTGGCATTAACCCTTAAGGAAAGTGCACAGTGATTCCCACATCTCCAACAGTCTCTCTGCAGCTTCAGAAGCTTAGCTGCTCCTTTATCCCTGTCCCATGGAGACCATAGGGGTGGGGGCATGTGCTTACCCTTCTTGTTGCACCCTGAAGTACAGCTCTCCAACTGCTCATTAGTCGGGATGGCCGCTGGAGTATCTAAACATCTGGAATGCATACGTGGCTGGGACCAGGCACACATATGCTGTATGAATGACAGCTACAATATGTATAACTTTATTTATAAAGCACTACATGAATATGCAGCACTGTACAAAAGAAAAAAAAAGAAAAGTACACAAGCATAAGCAGAAGCATAATAATAGGACAAGCATAATAATAAATAAGCAACAAGAATAGTAATGAATACATATACAGAAATGAAGTGTTTGGGCTAAAAGATGCACTAGGAAGGAAGTCCCTGCCCTATAGAGCTCACTATGTAAATGGGTGGATAGCATAAATATACAAATTGAAGGAAAACATGTACAGAGGTTTGGGCACTAAATTGCAGGACTGGACAATATTTGTTCTAGTGCTCCAAAAGGTATGATCTGACTTTCTTTTTGAAGAGATTTAAAGTGTTCCCTATGGAAAAAATCATGGATAGAATTTCAGAAAAAAAAGAGCTGCAAGCTACAAAGGTTTACTTAGCAGTGGGTTTGGATGGTGTAAAAAGGTGATGACTCTAAGAGGAGTGGATGAGACGGTCAGGAACGTACAGTGAGACAAGTGAAAAAATGTAAGGGTATATTTATCATAGAGTCAAGTTAATAGTGAAGTTTCGCCACTAGAGTGAAATTCTGCCCCCATCCATTTATTTCTATGGGATTTTTATAGGCGTATTTATCAAAGGGTGAACTTTCACTTTCACCCATTCATAAATACGCCTTTCAAAATCCCATAGAAATGAATTGAGAGATGCGGAATTTCACTCTAGTGGCGGAACTTCACTCTTTGATAAATTTACCCCGTAGTGAGGAGCAGAGGAGTGAAGGGCATTGAATGTTAGCAGAAGGATTTATATGCTATCCTTTGCTTAGCAGGCAGCCATACCAAAGATTTTATTTATGGTTGAACAGGTTCCCTCTTAGGAAGGAGCAGGAGGATCTTAGTAGCAGAGTTTAAGATTGATTGCAGGGGAGAAAGGTGGGAGTCAGGGAGGGGGGGTTAGTGAGATTGCAATAGACTAAACTGAATAGGGTAAGGACAAGGATTAGTGTATTAGATGTTACTTGTGAAAGAAAGGGGGGTATCTTGGCAATATAGTTAATAAAGTTTCTTTCACAAATAACAGCCAAAACATTAATTCATGCCCTTATCCCATCCCGTTTCGACTATTGCAATCTCCTACTAACTGGTCTCCCTTACCCCCACCTCTCTCCCCTCCTGCTCTCTGCCAAGAGGGAACCTGTCCAGCCCCAACTAAAATCCTTAGCATGGCTGCTTGTTTAGCAAAGGATAGCATATAAAATCCTACTGCTAACATTCAAAGCCCTTCACTCCTCACCACGTTTCTTCATTTGCCTCACTGTATGTTCCTGGCCATCTTCTCCGCTCCTCCTTTTTTCACAGCATCCACGGCCACTTCTCGTCTTCCTCTCATCGACCTTTCTATCTTGCTGCTCCTTACCTCTGGAATTCCATCCCTGCATTCCTTCGCAAGGAGTGCTCTCTTAATCTCTTCAAGAAAAAATTAAAAGTCCACTAGAGTATTAGTCTAGTCCTGGTACCTGTTTGACAATACCTTTACCTTGTGCACGTTTCCCCCTCCAATTTGTGCCTGTATGTTAGCCACCCACCCACTAAGACTGCAATCTCTATGGGGCAGGGACCTCCTTCCTACCAGGTTCCTTCCAGGTTTTAGCAGTGCCATTAATATGTTTAGAGAAGGAAAGTGACTGGTCCTAGATAATGTCCAGGCAGCTTGTGAAGTAACAGGATTAATGGTCATGCCATCAATAGTAATGGTAAAGGAAGGTGAAGGGCCAGGTTTGGGTGGGAAGAACATGAGCTCCATTTTAACCAGGTTCAGTTTCAGGTGGCATTTGTTCATTTACAAGGAAATTGCACAAGCAAGATGCAGTTCTGGGTCAGTGGTTAATAAAGGGGAGTCTAGGTATATATGAATGCCATCTGCATTTATGTTATAAATGGGCAGTATGTGACCTACACAATTTTTTTTGTGCAGCTTGCCACACACCCACTCCTCCCTGGTACCCTCATTATAAAAACCTCAACTATCTCCCCAGGCCTGTGGGGTAACTTCTATCTCACCCACTTTAGATATGTCCTCTTAAACATGAGATGGACACAAGTTTGTTTATGGGCCCTGGGGGAAACCCTGTGTAACTGTTGGACTAGGGACATTGCCATATTTGCATATAGTTAAACAGGCTTTTAAGTGCCGTTGTCTACTGCAGAACCCAACCACCCCAGCCTAAGATTATTCTTGGGCCAGCATCCTAAAAGAATGATAACTAAGTTAATTGTCTTAATTAACTTAATTAATTAACCAATAATCAGGCAGGATTTATCAAACCTATATATAGAGGGCTAGGGCTTCTATACCAGCCCAAGGCAACCACAACCCTGTAATAGTAAATATCTGTGTCTCCAAAGATGCCCCAATAACTCCCCATCTTCTTTTTTGCTGATTCACAGCACATGCTCTGTGCTGCTGTCAGGTGCTAAACTTGGGGATTGACAAAGTCAATATAATGAGTATATTTCATATAATTGTCACAGTATAAGAATGAGGCTGATTAGTAAGTTATTGGTACATGGCAGCTCAGAAACCAGCAAAATTAGCATCAGAACTTAATAATGAGCCCTGTAGCATCGGCTTATATGACAGGCAAACCTCATTTTCTGCTTGATGATGTGTGACAACCCCCAAGCTTAGCTTTTCAATAGATGCTTAGAACATACTGAGCATGTGAGTGTCGCAGACACATCTAACAAACTCCAAGATGGGAAACTCCTGTGACAACTTTGAAGACCTGAATCATTACTACTATAAGGATGTTGGACCTTTTGACTGGTTCAATAAGTTCAGTATATAAAATATGGCATTTCTAGCCATTAATTTTTAGTTCTCTTTTAAAGAAATAATCAGCAGAAAGTCACCAAAAAAACTCCAAGTAAAAGCTGGCGAGGTTCAATAGAAGTCAGCTCTTTATATATTTTAAAAAAAGAGCTGTTTCCTTAAAGGAATTGTTCAGTGTAAAAATAAAAACTGGGTAAATAGATAGGCTGTGCAAAATAAAAAATGTTTCTAATATAGTTAGTTAGCGAAAAATGCAATGTATAAAGGCTGGAGTGATTTAATGTATAACAAGTCAGTCAGGACACTACTTCCTGTTTTTCAGCTCTCTTGGTTTACACTAACTGGTTACCAGGCAGTAACCAATCAGAGACTTGAGGGGGGGCCACATGGGTCATATCTGTTGCTTTTGAATCTGAGCTGAATGCTGAGGATCAATTGCAAACTCACTGAACAGAAATGTACCATGTGGCCCCCCTTCAAGTCGCTGACTAACTCAGAGTTATAGAGCTGAAAAGGAGGAAGTTGGATTCTGGCTGTTTTATTAGACATCTGTTCACTCCAGCCTTTATATATTACATTTTTGGCTAACTAACTATATTAGAAACATTTTTTATTTTGCACAGCCTATCTATTTACACAGTTTTTATTTTTACACTGAACTATTCCTTTAACTACTGACCCACACTCCTACATGCATTAAAAGAAATGGGACAAAATGATAATTATTTGTAATAGGATATTTCCCAATTCATTAAAACAGTCGGGTTTTTAGGCTACATTGAAAATGAATGGAACAATGTGATTCAATCTAGAATGTGACTTTTTTCTGAGAAAAACGCAGAAAAATATTCTGACGTGGCATTTAAGAAAAAAGTTGCACACATTTTGTTGCACTTTTTTCCCCCACAACTTTAAAAATTGATAAAAAGTGTTATTTATGGAGAAAGCAGTGATTTTCTTTAGTGAGTTACACCCATAGAGCCAACACTGTAAGTGCTGGTGCAAAGAGTACAGGAAAATGAGATGAGTTCCTAACAACCTGGTATTTATATTGAACCCGGGCTGCGATGAATGGGGCTGGGGCATAAAAATGAAAGGGGTGGTTCACCTTTAAGTTAACTTTTAGTATGTTAGAGAATGGTTAATTCTAACCAAGTTTTCAATTGGCCTTCAATTTCTCTCTTTTTTATAGTTTTTGAATTATTTGCCTTCTTCTAAATCTTTCCAGCTACTTATTATTACTCAACTTTCTATTCAGGCCCTCGCCTATTCAAATTACAAGCTCTTATTCATATCAATGCATGGTTGCTAGGTTAATTTAGATCCTAGAAACCAGATTGCGAAAACTGCCAACTGGACAGCTGCTTAATAAGTATGGGGTGCCGTTTGTCCCAAATACATTCTGTATACAAAACTATCCCTAATACACAGAATTCATGTCTCTCATGGTATATATAAAAAAATATACAAAAGACTTATTTCTATTAAAGAATGAGAACAAAATCTGGTTAGTGCACAAAAGGATGTCATTATATCACAAACTCCGTTCAGTACATTTTAAAAAGCAATCTGTCTTACAAATGTATAACCTCCATATAATGGACGCACTTATTGGTAAAGTTATTTATTACAAAATGTATTATGTAAAAAAAAACTTGGACATAATATATAATACTGTAACTAACTAGTGCATGTCAAGCTAGATTTGAATGACAAAATAGATATTTGTGACAGAAAGCGAGATTTTATAAAAAATGAAAGCTCAGTTTCACAAAACATATAAAATAACCATTCTGTGAAGCAACACTGTCAGTCACATTCATGAACCAATAAGAACAAAGCTTATTGAAATACAACAAACAAGATGAGAAGTCGCCAGCTCTGCTCCACATGGCTGCATCATCCATAAGGTATAGTATCTGGCCTGCTATAGAGGCGCCCTCTAATAAACATGAACAAACATTTCCTAAAAGGGCTGCTGTTAAACACTACAGGTTCATAATTGGAAGTTTTTACAAATGGCTGAGAAATATAATGCTGCACTGATAATGATTATAGGGAAAGAAAAGTATGCAAAACATAAATATGATCATTTTAGGTGCTATGGCTATTCTTATTGTAGTAAACTGCTTGTGTGGCCATTTTGGTTAAGGGCATTCCTGCTGTTTTGCCATTGTTTTATGATTTACTCCTGTTCCTGTTTCCCTCTTCCTGTCTAAGCGGAGAGCAATAATGGGACAGGCCACACCTACCTGCCATGTTGTAGTAAATGTAGCAGAAGCAGGGGTGGAACAACAGAGGAAGCAGACCCTGCGGCTACAGGGGGGCCTGGAGGTATAGGGGCCCATGAGGCCCTAATTCATATATAGTTTCAATCAATATTGGTAAAACAAGTCAACCTCTAGACATTTTGGGGGCCTGAAAAATAATTTGCTGCGGGGCCCAGTAATATCTAGTTACGCCACTGAGTCCAGAAGTTCCTGTGTTTGTCTTCACGCCCTGCCTGCACCCGGCTTGCCCCATCTTTTTATAGACCTGCCCCGCCAATAAAGTCACAAAAGGGGAGGGGCAAGCAGACGAGTGCCAATATAACCGGAAGTCAGCAGTGTAAGGTTCGCAGGTAGAAGAGCTCAACCCGAACCTACCAGCGACCCACAAATGGGGCAGTGAGGTCAGCCCTGAACCTGGGGGTATCAGGTCAGCCCTGAACCTGCGGGTATCAGGCCAACCCACACATCACTATTTCCCATTGCCCGTAATACAGAGCACAGACACATTTATATCTTCCACTCCTTATATGTTTGCTGTTGGTGTTTGATTAACTAATGAGGAACATATATGGATAATTGCTGTGGATGGCTCGTAATATGCAGAATGATCACAGGTAAACATGCCTTTGCCTAACTCCTAATTTTTTCATAGTAATGTCTCATTCTTATTTCTAGGATGTATCAAGAGCCAAACTGGCAGCACTACTCCCTGACCCTATGGTAGCTCCATCTGAAAACCAGAGTACCCCAAACCCGATACAAGTCAGATAATCCCTTTCCAGCCCCGATATTTAGCTCGTAAGCCTTTATAAAGCTGATTCACACTTTGTTCATCTAGATAACCGTCATATAACTGCTGATTGCTGGTTGCTTGCTAATTCATTTCTCTGGGGTGCCTTGGCTTCATATATACCGTGATCTGAACAGGACTGCGAAGCATTGGTCCAGTACCATTAAGAAATCCCATTCCCTTTCAATTTCATGGGGAGGAACAGAAATAGCATGCAGATACCTGTGTGGTTATATTTTTGCATTGGGGAATGGCCTTTCCTTTCAAAAATTGGGTTTGTTGAATGTGCATGAAAGCCAAAGGCAACTGCATATAATTTGAGTGAAGAACATCCAGTTTTACGTCCAACTAAAAACATGTTTTTCTGTTCCATGGCACCTAGACTCCATCCTGTTCCTGGTGGTATATTCCCAGTCCCCCCAGCTGCAGTGGTCTTAATGAAGCTGCTTCCTCCCCCCATTTGCTTCCAGGTTAATATGTAGTTATGTTTCTAGTTAACACTATGCAGTTGTTACCTTTCTTTTTAAAGGGCCAGTAGATGTGCTGCTTCCTGTAGCCAGCAGTTATGTCATCACAAACAGTTCTGAATGCTTAGTGAATGTACAATGTGCTGCCAATGCAGTACCACCCATTGGCAGCTCTGATTAGGACTCTGAATTAGGTGTCATTATGTTGTCATAGGGAACCCCAAATGTTGCACTTGTACTAGCCCTGGAGGGACACAATTCCTGATAGCAGCAACATGGAAAGTATCCCAGAATTAGCCATTTTAAAACAAGTGATCCATAATTAAAACAAGTGATAAAAAAGATGTCTAAGGCTTTTATGTCATATTGATGATGAAACTACAACTTCCAAAATCCATTCTTTTATCCTCACAGGGCACGTTTATGCAGGTTGACGAGACCATGGAAATCTTGCGGAGGTGCACGCTGCCCAACAGTAAAGCTGGCCATAGACGCAATGATCTGATCGTACGAATCGTGGATTCGTACGATTTTCGGACCGTGTGTGGAGAGTCCTGACATTTTTTGTCCGGCGGAGATCAGTCGTTTGGTCAATCAGATAGGTTAGAAAATTTCTGTTTTCTATTGCGTTAGAGTTAGCAGAGGGTCAGGTACCTGTGAAATATCTGCAAAACAATCAGGATTAATGTGGGAAAACCCAGATGTTCAGACTGTGCAGACGGTCTGTGGGTTCCCAACAGAGGTAGTCAGGTAAGTTGCAGGTGTTATAACTATATACACTTTTAAAAATTAGTGATGGCACTTCAATCTCCTGTGTCCTTCCTGCTCCCGATACTGATGTCACTTCCAACTTTCGGAAAGGGGGGCTTAAATAGATTTGTGCATCTTAAGGGCTAATCAGTGCTACCCAAAAAGCTCTGAAGAAAATAAAAGGCAGATTGCACACACACCTATATTTAGGCAGTCCTTAAGCACATGCCAGATCAGGTATGCCTGGGTGTAACTGACATCCATTAGATGCATGGTCCTAAATGTCTACACATTTCTTAATACTTTTAAGTTAAGATCATTGGGGGGGTCCCTTAAAAAAGTAAGATGTTTGTGTTAGTAATAACTCAAAAAAATTTCCCACATAGCAAGAATAAAAATACTGCATAAAATGTAATATATGTATTAAATGTATTAAATACAGTGCAAAAACAAACAGAAACACACTTAACATTACACCGTTGTGTACTTTCAGTCTGGGGTCTCCATTACACTCTTATTTTAAGCTTCTGTTTTGGAAGGTATGAGATATTTGCAGCTTGCACAAATGAAAGAAAGAAGGAATTAGCACCCGCCATTTTTTCTGGGATTGTGCTGATCGGTCCTCTCAATTCATCCTATCTTTTCTAAGTGCATATCCAGATGCGGCTAAACAGACCCATTTCATGTTTTCAGATGACATCATTTCTACAGTTTCTTCTCTCAGAAACCTTGATTCTCAAGCCTCTCATGTGATGAAGGGATAGCAGCAAACATTCCTAAATACTGACCACAGAAGGTCTGGAACTGGAGTGTAATGACCAATTTGACTGTAGTAGTTAGCTGGTATGACAGGTAACAGTAAGGCAGAAAAAATCGGTGAACTACCTGTCATATTTATCTACTGCACTGTAAAACTTATTGATACTGCACCCTAGTCTGCCTAAAATGCTTATTTAAGGTCATATGCATTTCAAACACACATCATTTGTATTTTACATACAGTGTTAGACTGGCCCACCAGGATACCAGGAAAACTCCCGGTGGGCCCAGGTGTCAATGGGCCCTCATGCTGCTACAGAATGACTCTATTGACTCCATTTAATCAAAATAATGCAAATTTTTAAAAAATGGATTTCTTTTTTCTCTATAATAATAATAATAATAAAAATAAAACAGTGCCTTGTACTTGATACAATTATCAACTACATCTAATTAATCCTTTTGGAAGCAAAAAAAGCATATAGATTGGCAGTTTTCGATGGGGCTGATCTCTCTAATAGCCGGGAGAACAGTTTCTCTAGTAGTGGAGGGGAGTCAGGCCTAAACAGATTGTGGTTGTAGGGGATTCAATTATTAGGAAAGTGGATAGGGTAATATGTCATCCGGATCGCTAAAACTAAACAGTTTGCTGTCTTCCTGGTGCCAAGGTTCTGCATGTGGTTGAGCCGCGGTTACAGATAAATAGAAACATTGGGACAATAGCAGAAGATAAGTATTCCCCCAAATATCTTCCGATCTTTTGAACTGACACCATAGCCAGTTACCCATAAATATATATATATATATATATATATATATATATATAGCAGCATATAAAAACTGCACTCACAGGACGGAAAAAAAGTGGACTGAGCACTCAAAGCAAGTGGAAAAAAAAAAAAAAAATATATATATATATATATATATATATATATATATATATATATATATATATATATATATATATATATATATATATATATATATAGTGAAAACATTGTCAATAACATAAGTAACATGGGCCTACACACTATTTCCTATTCATTGCCCCATATGATTATTAACCCACAGTTCCCAATATTGCAACATAAACAAAAGACAGGCCATAATTTAAACCAATAATGGCAGTGTAACTATTTCAAGGTTTGTTGCTTGGGTCAGGATCAATGGCAACAATCATGGGAATGTGATCAGAGAGAGAGGCAATACAATTGCATTTAGTTGGAGTCAAATTTCTACATTTAATTAACAAATCTCAAGTAACCTCTGTCAATCATAATTTATTTATTTTGTAGTGGATAGTCTATGGCATTGGCTAGCATGTATAGTGCAGCAGAGTGTTTAAAGGGTGGTTTTTTTTTTTTTTTTTTACAGCTAACTTTTAGTATGTTATAAAATGGTCAATTCTAAGCAACTTTTCAATTGGTCATCATTATTCATTTCTTATAGTTTTTTAATTATTTGCCTTCTTATTCTGACACTTTGAAATGAGCAACATATACTGTACAGGTGTTGCCCCTGACAAAGTATTTAGCTGGGAAAACATATAGAAAAGCTGCTTGGATCTTTGTTAACTAACAATCAAATTATGATTTTTTTCCCCATAAATTTAGTGTTTTTCTCATATATTTAAATGGGGTTTCAACTTCTAAAACCTCTGATAAATCCCCCCCCCACACACACGAGTTAAGAATTAAAGCCCAGATTCTGACTCTGTGGACCATGGGACTTCATTGTCCTATGGGGTTTTAATATAACGGTTCCCCTCCAAAACACACATATATGAGATACTATACTGGGTCTGGCAGAACTAAGTGCCTTGCCTACAAAGGCAAACAAAACCCAGGCATTCTTGGCAAAAAGACAAAAAAGGTTTTGCATAATGTTTAACATCATGATAAATCATTAAAAACCCAATAACTGCTTGAAAATAATATGACCTATGTTATGATTAATACACTGTATAATGATCCAATACATTTTATTATGGCCTAATACAATGGTACTGTTAATGGTTCCATATACCTTACACCAAACAGTTTGCGTCACATGACCTGTTGTGATGACCTCACAATACAGCACAGAGCTGTTAGGGAAATCCAGTTTTCTATCTGTTTAGTCACATGACATGTCATTATGACATCACATGACATGTCATTATGACATCACATAACATGTCATTATGACATCACATGACATGTCATTATGACATCACAATGCCAAAGAAGGGTATATAAACGTCACAGCTGCATTTGTGTCAGTCTACATTAAGACTTGTGACTGGCAGAGGTGAGTGTATTTTAGAGCAATTTTGAATAGATTTTTACCTGTATTTATTGGTTAGGAAGTGTGTTTATAGGGAATTTTTGCAAAAAACTATTAAATATTATGACATTTCAATACATTAGCATTTAATTTGTTAATGTTTTATGTGATATACACAAGGGCGTAACTATAGAGGAAGCAGACCCTGCGCCTGCAGTGGGCCCCAGGAGGTATAGGGGCCCCACGAGGCCCTAATTCATATACAGTTTCAATAAATATTGGTAAAACAAGTCAACTGCTAAAAATTTTGGGGGCCTGAAAAATAATTTGCTGTGGGGCCCCGTAATATCTAGTTACGCCACTGGATATACAATAACATGATGCTATCACAATACAAAGGGTATATGAGGTACTGAATCCACTATATTGGGATTTTCCAAATATATCTATAATTTCTCTATATGATTAAGTTTAAGACAATTGAAAATCCAAAGTTGAGGCCGTGAAGCCTTTTAGAGCCACCAAACATAGAAGCCTCATACAGCACACAACAGCATACAGTTGCTGAATCAAAAAAAGTACAGTGCTGGTATATTCCTATATACATAAGTAATATTATAAATGTTGAAATCATTTTCAGATGATGCAAGCCAAAAAGACAGGTTTTGCTTAATGTTTAACATCATCATAAATCATTACAAAACCAAAAACTACTTGAAAATAATATGACCTATGTTATGATTAATACACTGTATTATGATCCAATATATTTCATTATGGCCTAAGACATTGATACTGTTAATGGTTCCATATACCTTACACCAGTTTGTGTCACATGACCTGTCGTGATGACCTCACAATACAGCACAGAGCTGTTAGGGAAATCCAGTTTTCTGTCCCTGTTTAGTCACATGACATGTCATTATGACATCACAATGCCAAAGAAGGGTATATAAACGTCACAGCTGCATTTGTGTCAGTCTACATTAAGACTTGTGACTGGCAGAGGTGAGTGTATTTTAGAGAAATTTTGAATAGATTTTTACCTGTATTTATTGGGTAGGAAGTGTGTTTATAGGGAATTTTTGCAAAAAATATTAAATATTATGACATTTCAATACATTAGCATTTAATTTGTTAATGTTTTATGTGATATACAATAACATGATGCCATCACAATACACAGGGTATATGAGGTACTGAATCCACTGTATTGGGATTTGCCAAATATATCTATAATATCTCTATGTGATGAAGTTCAAGACAATTGAAAATCCAAATTTGAGGCCGTGAAGCCTTTTAGTGCCACCAAACATAGAAGCCTCATACAGCGCACAACAGCATACAGTTGCTGAATCAAAAAAAACACAGTGCTGGTATATTCCTCTATACATAAGTAATATTATAAATTTTTAAATAATTTTCAGATGATGCAAGCCAAAAAGACAGATTTTGCTTAATGTTTAACATCATCATAAATCATTATAAAACCAATAACTGCTTGAAAATAATGACCTATGTTATGATTAATACACTGTATTATAATCCAATACATTTTATTAAGGCCTAATACATTGGTACTGTTAATGGTTCCATATACCTTACACCAAACAGTTTGTGTCACATGACCTGTCGTGATGACCTCACAATACAGCACAGAGCTGTAGGGAAATTCAGTTTTCTGTCCCTTTTTAGTCACATGACATTTCATTATGACATCACAATGCCAAAGAAGGGTATATAAACGTAACAGCTGCATTTGTGTCAGTCTACATTAAGACTTGTGACTGGCAGAGGTGAGTGTATTTTAGAGCAATCTTAAATAGATTTTTACCTGTATTTATTGGTTAGAAAGTGTGTGATTTATAAGGAATTTTTGAAAAAAATATTAAATATTATGACATTTCAATACATTAGCATTTAATTTGTTAATGTTTTATGTGATATACAATAACATGATGCCATCACAATACACAGAGTATATGAGGTACTGAATCCACTGTATTGGGATTTGCCAAATATATCTATAATTTCTTTATATGATTAAGTTTAAGACAATTGAAAATACAAAGCTGACGCCATGAAGCCTTTTATTGCCACCAAACACAAAAGCCTCATACAGCGCACAACAGCATACAGTTGATGAATAAAAAAAAATAAAAAAACACAGTGCTGGTATATTCCTATATACATAAGTAATATTATAAATGTTGAAATAATTTTGATGATGCATCAGATGATGCGAGCTTTGTTTTTTTTGGATTTTATTTAAGTTAAAATATGAAAATTAGGATTGCATTCATTATGATCCGTTATCCAGAAGCCCGTTATTCTGAAAGCTCTGATTTACGGAAAGGCCGTCTCCCATAGACTCCATTTTATCCCATACTCCAAATTTTTAAAGTGATTTCCCTTTTCTCTGTATTAATAAGTAGCTTGTACTTGATCCGAAATAAGATAGAATTAATTTTCATTGGAGGCAAATACAGGCTATTGGGTTTATTTAATGTTTACATGCTCTTTTAATAGACATAAGGTATGAAGTTCCAAATTACAGAAAGATCCATTACCCAGAAATCCCCATGCACTGAGCATTCAGGATAACAGGTTCCATACCTGTATTCAGAAAAATCTGTGGTACAATATTCGAGATATATATATATATAAATAAAAAAGGATGGATTTAGTGCTTTTCTAGCATTTATCAGTTATATATCATAATTCTTTGGTTGGTTTTGAAAAATCATTTAATGTTGCGCCTAATTCATACTGATGTTACATCTTTCCATTACCCAAAGCAGAAAGGCTTTTTGGAATAATGAAACATTATATAAAAATAATATATAGAAAATCAGTGACAAGTATGAACATTATTCTTATGATAGTACAATCAGTTTATTCATACTTTGCAGCCAACTTTGACATTATATTCAGATTTGGTGGCTGGCAGAGATGAGGAGAGAGTGGGAAATACTTCTATTTAGAACCAAAATTCTTTGTAATTCATACTATTAATAATACATACCGTATATACTCGAGTATAAGCCGACCCGAGTATAAGCCGAGGTACCTAATTTTACCTACGAAAACTGGGAAAACTTATTGACTCTAGTATAAGCCTAGACACAACTACAGCCCTCCCAGCAGCGCACATTCTGCCAAAGCGACCCCCCCAGCGATCAACCGGACTTCTTTGCAAAGTTGATGGTGACAGAGAATTGCCAAACGGATTACTGTGTGCATTGTCCCACTGTCCCACTACCATGTGCAGAGGGTGCTGTTTGATATTGCCATCACTGTTAATCTTTCGTATAACCAACAGAGGGCACTGTGTGATATTGCAGTCACTATTATTCTTCCATATAACCAACAGATGGCGCTGTGTGATATTGCAGTCACTGTTATTCTTTCATATAACCAACAGAGGGTGCTGTGTGATATTGCAGTCACTGTTATTCTTTCATATAACCAACAGAGGGCGCACTGTTATTCTTTCATATAACCAAAAGAGGGTGCTGTGTGATATTGCAGTCACTGTTATTCTTTAATATAACCAAAAGAGGGCGCACTGTTATTCTTTCATACAACCAACAGATGGCGCTGTGTGATATTGCAGTCACTGTTAATCTTTCATATAACCAACAGAGGGCGCACTGTTATTCTTTCATACAACCAACAGATGGCGCTGTGTGATATTGCAGTCACTGTTATTCTTTCATATAACCAAGAGATGGCGCTGTGTGATATTGCAGTCACTGTTATTCTTTCATATAACCAACAGAGGGTGCACTGTTATTCTTTCATATAACCAACAGAGGGCATTGTGGGATATTGCAGTCTCTCCCCAAGTGTACTGTTGGTATAGGAATGATTAAAAGTGACTGAAATCTCAGCTATTCGGGTCGGGTACCGCTGACCCGAGTATAAGCCGAGGTAGACTTTTTCAGCACATTTTGGATGCTGAAAAACTCGGCTTATACTTGGGTATATACGGTAATATTTTTAGGTGTTGGTATATAGGGATGCAGCAAACCATTGGGTATAGTTGTTATGCTTCATTACACCAGCAAGCAAAGGAATCAGTAGCTTTTGTAGGATTTTTTCTCACATTAATATAATTAACTCATTGAAACATCTATTTTTCCCCCTTTAGGCTTAGGTTATACCATGTCCTCTACTGGAAACATGTCTTTTTTTAGGCGACTTCTTAATCCTTTAGGAAAAACATGTATCACACAAATATTCAATTGTTTTGCAAAGCATAATAAAAACAGAAAACAGAGCAGCACAGATAATTCTGAAGTATCTGTACAAGTTTGCAGCGAAGAAGAGATCTCAAACACCTGTATAAAAGAGGAAGAGAGACATGAACCCTCTGTTACTTGCATACCAGAGCAGGAAATTAGCAAGGACACTACAAATGAGACCTCCATTCCTTGTCAAGCAGAGCAGGAAATAGGCAACGGCTCAAACGATTGCTCAAAGGAGGAAGAGTATAGAGAGCCCAACTCCATCTCCAGAAAAGATGAAGCGTGCAAAGAACCTGACTCCATTTGCGCAAAGGATGAAGAGTATAGAGAGCCCGACTCCATCTCCAGAAAAGATGAAGAGTGTAGAGAACCTGACTCCATTTGCGCAAAGGATGAAGATTATAGAGAGCCCGACTCGTTCTCCATAAAAGATGAAGAGTTGAGAGAACCTGACTCCATTTGCACAAAGGATGAAGAGTATAGAGAGCCCGACTCCATCTCCAGAAAAGATGAAGAGTGTAAAGAACCTGACTCCATTTGTGCAAAGGATAAAGAGTATAGAGAGCCCGACTCCATCTCCAGAAAAGATGAAGAGTGTAGAGAACCTGACTCCATTTGCGCAAATGATGAAGAGTATAGAGACCCTGACTCCATCTCCAGAAAAGATGAAGAGTGTAGAGAACCTGACTCCATTTGCGCAAAGGATGAAGAGTATAGAGAGCCCGACTCGTTCTCCAGAAAAGATGAAGAGTGTAGAGAACCTGACTCCATTTGCACAAAGGATGAAGAGTATAGAGAGCCCGACTCCATCTCCAGAAAAGATGAAGAGTGTAAAGAACCTGACTCCATTTGTGCAAAGGATGAAGAGTATAGAGAGCCCGACTCCATCTCCAGAAAAGATGAAGAGTGTAAAGAACCTGACTCCATTTGCGCAAAGGATGAAGAGTGTAGGGAGCCTGACTCAATCTGCGCAAAGGATGAACACACAGCTACACCTGACTCCAATGTCTTTGACAAGGAGGAACAGAAAAGCAACCCCTCCATCATCAAGAAGGAAAAGACCAAAAAAAGGAGATGTAAGAAAAAGATCACAAAGGTGGAACCAGAAGTAAAGTCAAAACCCTGCACCAATGAAGAAGGATGCAATGCCTCAATCAAGTGTACAATAGAGGAAGAAACACATGAGGTATCCCCTTCTTTTAAAGCAGAACAAAGCATTGCCTCCACCACTTATACAAAGAACAAACAGGAAGTTAAACCTAACTCCACTTCCTGCACTGTTGAAAATATGCTTAGCAAGAAGGAAAGGGATGGTAAATCCAAAAATTCCCATGTGGTTACAAAAATCCCAATCCAGCTCAACATTAATTGGAACCATAAGGAAGAAAAGAACTGGAACAGGAACGATGACTGGATCCCTGAACTCAATCTGAAGCAGCAGCATAAAAAGGTGCTGCAGGGTACTGAATGGCTAGATGACGAAATAATTGATGCAGCTCAGAACCTGCTAAGAAAGCAGTTTAATTGTGAGGGACTTCAAAGCAGCCTACTTTGTCAAATGCAATTTTATCCTGTTTATGGACCGTCCGTACAGATTCATTACGACATGAACCATTGGTCGACAAGCTGCTTAAAACAACATCACGTGGAGATTGCAGACAGTTTAGGAAGACGTTACCTTACTGATGCAATGAAGAAACAAATAAGAGAATGTTATGGAAGAGCAGTGACGTCTGATCCTGTTCAAATGACAAGAATACTTGATGTTGATCAACAACCAAACTCTTTTGATTGTGGGGTGTATGCTATTGCCAACGCATTTGAGTTCCTGTCCAATAGAAACCCCAGCTGCAAATACAATCAGACGAAAATGAGGAGACACCTCATTTGTTGTTTTGAGAAGGGAAGTTTTACCGCATTCCCCAAACGAATAGACGAAAATCGTGTTAATTCAGAAATCCCTGTATTATATAATATGGCTTAACAAGAAGGAAAGGGGTGGTATATCCACAAATCCCTATGGGGTTACAAAAATCCCAATCCAGTTTAACATTAATTGGAACCATAAGGAAGAAAAGAATTGGAACAGGAACGATGACTGGATCCCTGAACTCAATCTGAAGCAGCAGCATAAAAAGGAGCTGCAGGGTACTCAATTGCTAGATGATCAAATAATTGACGCAGCTCAGAACCTGCTACAAAAACAGTTTAATTGTGAGGGACTTCAAAGCAGCCTAAATTCCCAAGTAAAATTTTATCCTGTTTATGGACCGTCGGTACAGATTCATTACGACATGAACCATTGGTTGACAAGCTGCTTGAAACAACATCACGTGGAGATTGCAGACAGTTTAGGAAGACGTAAACTTACTGATGTAATGAAGAAACAAATAAGAGAATGTTATGGAAGAGCAGTGATGTCTGATCCTGTACAAATGACAATAATACTTGATGTTGATCGACAACCAAACAGTCATGACTGTGGGGTATATGCTATTGCCAACGCATATGAGTTCCTTGCCAACGGAAACCCCACCTGCAAGTACAATAATAAGGAAATGAGAAAACACCTCCGTCATTGTTTTGAGAGGAGAGAAATAACTGCATTCCCTAAAATAGTTAACTTGCCAAGGAACGTTAGCTATGATAAAAGGAGAGAAAATATAAGGAATGTATGGTGAAGACCAACCAATCAATATATTCTCCCAGGGACACTTCAGACGAAATACTGAGAGAAAACATTCAGCTGGAAATTGGATAGAGCTTCATAGAGGAATGAACTAAATGTTATGGGGGGGGGGGGCGGCTCAATAGATGAATGTAAAAATCTAAAATAATAATAAAAATCTAATAAAAATCTAAGTGTGTCATTTTGTTTCTATTCAATATGGATGTGATATAGACATGATCCATTATGTGAGAGTGCCTGCATGTGCAAGGGATTCTGACAGTATCTGAAGAATGGCATGCTGGTAACCCCTAAAATGCTTAAGGTGCAGTCCCCAGTAGAGATGCCACCACCCAATTGCTGCCTTAGGCCAGAAAGCTCTGAATTACGGAAAGTTTGTCTCCCATAGACTCCTTTTTATCCAAATAATCCAAATATTTAAAAATGATTTCCTTTTTTTCTGTAATAATAGAACAGTACCTTCAAACTAAAATTAATCTTTATTGGAGGCAAAAACAGCCTATTTGATTTATTTAATATTTAAATGATGTTCTAGTAGGCTTAAGGTATGAAGATGCAAATTATGGAAAGATTATGATCCAAATTATAGAAAGTCCCAGGTCCCGAGCATTCTAGATAACAGATTCCCATACCTGTACTTGGATAGAGAACTGAAGGATAGATTACAAAGAGTGGTGATGAATGGAACAATTAATCAAATAATGAGAAATTTTCAGATTTTAGTAAACAATCCCCCAAATATTTACAAGATTTTCTAGTAGACATAATGTATGAAGATCCAAATTACAGAAAGATCCGTTATCGGGAAAGCCCCAGGTCCCAAGCATTCTGGATAACAGGTCCTATACCTGTATTAGAGTAGAACTCATTAAGTAAGTATGGTGTATGTTTGCCCCAAGACTGTAACCACAGCAGTCTAGTGCAGTAAAAGGAAAGGCACACATTGGCTAGCTGTGGGATTGTCAATATATTGTCCCCTAATTTAAATGGCCACTAGCAGGGGTGTGGTCTCAAGCCCATGAAATTGAATGACACTGATACAACTGATCATATTGCTTCTTGGTTGAATAGATTATTTGGGGAATAATCAGTCAATACAGTTTCAGATCGACTGGCCTCTGCAAGTGTCATTTAATCATTTATTATTATTGAATCATACTATTTTTGTTTGCCTGAACTGGTTTGCATTAGGGAGGGGTGAGGTCATGACCACTAGTCATAATACCTCTTATCCCCCTGCCCGAATTTCTTTTTCTACAATCATTATAAGTGCAGCATTATATTTCTCAGCCATTTGTAAAAACTTCCAATTATGAACCTGTAGTGTTTAACAGCAGCCCTTTTAGGAAATGTTTGTTCATGTTTATTACTATGCAGCAGAGGGGACATTAGAGGGCGCCTCTATAGCGGGCCACATACTATGCCTTAGGGATGATGCAGCCATGTGGAGCAGAGTGGAGCTGGCAACTTCTCATCTTGTTTGTTGTATGGCAATAAGCTTTGTTCTTATTGGTTCATGAATGTGACTGACAGTGTTAGCTTCACAGAATGGATATTTTATCTGTTTTGTGAAACTGAGCTTTCATTTTGTGGAAAGAAACAAAGGAACAATAAAAATACCAAACAACATATAAACAACAACAAAAAACTCTTTTGATATCCATCAAAGGCTGAGCATTTATTTTCATGTATAGTCTCCCTCAAGTCCTCCTCCAACGTATCTCCATTTGTAGATTTTGCTTATTCTCCCTTTCGTCCCCTGGAGCCCCATCTCTCCCCCCTCTATACGTTCTGACATTGGGCCACATTTCATCCCTATATCAATATTATGATATTTATCCGTTACATGGAGGTTATACATTTGTGAGACAGATTGCTTGTTAAAATGTACTGAACGGAGTTTGTGATATAATGACATCCTTTTGTGCACTAACCAGATTTTGTTCTCATTCTTTAAAGGAGAAGGAAAGCTACGGAGCCATTTTATTGCCAATAGATTAGCTGCAATAGTGCAAGCTAGAATGCAATATTTATTCTGTAGAATGTTTTACCATACCTGAGTAAAAAGCTCTAGAAACTATCTGTTTGTTTAGGATAGGAGCTGCAGTATTAATGTGGTGTGACATCACTTCCTGCCTGAGTCTCTCCCTGCTCTGGGCTCAGATTACAGCAGAGAAGGGAGGGTGCGGGGGAAGAGGAGCAAACTGAGCATGCTCTTGCCCAGGGCAATGAGGTTTAAGCTGAAGGCAGGAAGTCTGATACAGAAGCCCATGTGTATACAATAGAAGGAAAGAAATGCAGTGTTTCTTTTGACAGGGGACTCAGCATTACTTTGGGGGTTTACTTTTGGGGGTCTACTTTATGTAGATGGACCTTTCTGATAAACCTTACTTAGTTTTAACCTTTCCTTCTCCTTTAATAGAAATAAGTCTCTGTATATGGTCAAAAATACTTATATACCATGAGAGGCATTCATTCTGTGTATTAGGGATAGTTTTGTATACAGAATGTATTTGGGACAAACGGCACCCCATAAATAAGAAGCCAAATAATAAAAAATGAAAACAAACTGCAAATTGTCTCAGAATATCACTCTCTACATCATACTAAAAGTTAATCTGAAGGCGAACAATCCCTTTCAAAAAAATTCTTCTCAAATTGTATCACTTATTATTGTGTTATATATAGTGCAATACATTTGTATTATTTATGCTCATAATTAATTACTCATCTTATTGTTTCCAATCTTCAGTTTATTTCCCCGGAAACCAGACTGACTGTTATTGGCTCGTACAGTGCAGCGACCAGATGGCCAAATTCAAAAGGGAGCTCCTCTTTCTCCAGACTTTACGGCACATAGTGGCAGGGCTGAAAAAAAAAGAAGAAAAAATATATGAGGATAATATATATATATATACAAACATTATTAACAAAATCCCAAAAACATTGTACTTTGGGTATGGCAACACTAATATTTATTTAGGAATTACCTATTTGCATCTATTGGGACTTTACATATCTTGTAGCTGTACAGCATGGTTTGTGAAGATTCTCATTCATTCAGGTCATGGTATATCTATAGAATAAGTCAAATCAACTGGACTTGCTGGTGTTTTTCTTTGAAGACGTTTCACCAGTCATCCAAATGGCTTTCTCAATTCAGAATGACTTGTAAATCTTCCTTGGAGAATATATGTCCTCAGTTGGATGACTGGTGAAACGTCTTCAAGGAAAAAACACAGCAAGTCCAGTTGATTTGACTTATTTATATAGATGTACAGCATGGGTTTTGACAGGCAGGTGCTGGGGTATGATTGGTTATCCTGTAAAACAGGAACAGTTGTATAGCACCCAAGGATGCTGCCAGTCACCTTATAATGATTGTATGGACTGCTACGCCATCTACTGGCCTATACTGAATCTGCTACTGAGCGCTAACAGCCAGCCAAGGTGTGGTTTACTTTTACATGAACTTTTAGTACGTTATAGAATGGTTAATTCTAAGCAAATTATTTTTGAATTAGTTGTCGCCTTCTTCTTCTGACTCTTTCCAGCTTTCAAATGGGCATCACTCACCCCATCTAAAACAAATGTTGATTAGTTCCTATCATATAGTGCAGAGAACTGAGTGCCGCAGGCTCCCCTGCACAGTCTGGGAATTCAGGGAGCAGGAAGTAGAACAGATGGGCAGGACTAGTAGGGATTTTGCAGAAATTTACAATTTCAAGTAACCACAAACAACTTTTTTTCAGCACATTCCTTCTATATCTAAAAGAGTTTAATGCACTGGTACATTCTTGTTTTTTACATAAAATGTCTCCTGTAAAGGTAAACAACCCCTTTAATAAACAGTCCAGATTGAATGGCTTCCTTTCTCACACTGGTATGTTTCAAAAATCTGAACGGCACATTTTACCACCTAAATGTCCCCCTGTCTACGTCTCCTGCAAATATCATTATTAGCAGTACAGGCATGAATTCCATTTTCCGGAAATCTGTTATCCAGACAGCTCGAATTACAGAAAGGCCATCTCCCATAGACTACATTATATCCAAATAATCCAAATTTTTAAAAATGATTTCCTTCTTCTGCTATAATAAATATAATAATAAAACAGTAGCTTGTACTTGATCCAAACTACAAATTTACTGGAAGCAAAACCAGCCTATTGGGTTTGTTTACATGATTTTCTAGTCGACTTAAGGTACGAAGATTGATATTATGTAAAGATCTATTATCTGGAAAACCCCAGGTCCCGAGCATTCTGGATAACAGGTCCCATACCTGTAGTATTTCTCAATGTATATAGAGCACACTTATTCAAAAAATAAGACCACTGTTCATTAAAACCACAAGTGGCTGCTGTGGAATATCGCCTAATGCGTTTCGAGAACATCCCTTAATCATAGGCTTAATTGGATGACATTAGTCAGTTTCATTTATACATTTGCAAACCGCGCCATCTATAGGTCGAAGGCAGTAAATAGTAATACATAGTGAACATATTGGAACACAATATCATCATAAAAACAATATATTGTGAAACAAAAGTAAAACTTTATAATGAGTGAAAACTGGAGACAATATGTACCTACTTGTATATTATACACAGAGATGTAAATAACCATAACTTCCCTCATAAAAATTTGAACAAACAAAAAGTTTGCATATTAACATAGGATTGCAGAACCTGCCTAGGTAAAATGTGAGACATCCCATAGACCCTGAGAGGCACGTGTACTTAGTTCAAAGATCCAAAAAGCCTCTTTGAGGTTCAGAATGTGTAAAAAAATGCCCCCTCTAATTAGGGTCCATACTTTTTCAATTATCCGAACATTCAGATCTTTTGAGCCTCTTGTAGTGCAACTCTTGAAATGTTTACCAATAGGAGAAGTTTCCTTCTGAATGGCATATAATATATGTTCTCTTATTCTACTTTTTTCTCACTGTATCCCCAGAAACAGCATTATCATTATTAGGGCAGTTTTTACGCACCTACCGGAAATACATTATTTTTATAGAAACTGACTGTCACGAGGGATAATCAGCGAAATACAAGTCAGTTTATAGGGGTCATTTTCTATAACTCTGGGCAGAAGTGTAAGAACATTATAGGGTATTGCCTGCTATTGCGTTTTCCCGTGTTTAAGCTAAATCGTTGCAGGTAATGTAATGTACTTGTGGCAATTACAAGGCTGTTGAATGTCAAGGCATTTTCAGGGTGATTTGTCACCCATGGTAGCGAATTTTTAACAGAGGCAACAAATCTCCCCATTTGTCATTGCCCTAAGAGGGGTTGGGAAATGGTTTATATGAGTCAGTGATATACCACACTTCACAAAACCAGCCTACTGGGTTTCTTTTGTTTAACCCTTTCCCTGCCAGCTGTTTTGTCCTAGATGCGAACATCTACTGCCAAGCAGTTTTTAGACATTTTGTACTCTTTCACTTTAACCCTTTAAGTGCCAGCAGAATTTCACATTTTGGTTACGCGAAATGCCAGCCGTTTTTGAAACATTTTGTGCTCTCTCACTTTAGGGGCATTTTCTGAGGGGAAACCTATAGTTTACCTAGGAAAACTATACATTGTTTTTTTCGGTAGAAACTGAGCTTTCTAAATCTGCCTGAGTTTTCATGTATTTCCACCTGTGCAAAAAAATTTATAGTGCTAAATACCAAAAAAAAATGAAAAATTACCATTTTTCATCGTATATCAATTTATACCAGAAAAATATTTCATTTTACGGATGAAAATCCAACTGATTTGGAAAGCCTTATGTCTCTCGAACGTGCCAATACCAGATATGTATAGTTTTAGGGAGATTTAGGATTTCTGTACAGCAAAAACTCCCGGCAGTATATTACCGAATTTTGAAAGCACTAAGGCAGAAAACGGCATGCTTTAGATTCCAAGGCAAAAAATCCTGAAACCGTAGGTTTACCCCAGAAAACCATACATTTTTGAAAAGTACACATTCTGCCGATTACAAAATGGGTAACTATGTCTCTCTACTCCCAACTACCAAACATAAAAGCTTGTCTGAACATAACGGTTTTTCAACAAAAAATTCAAAATTCTGAAAAATCATTTCAAAGGTTTTATTTTGCTGCTCCGCATATCCCAAACTATATTAGGTACCAAGAAAAAGCACCTGAAATATGATTGCCAGGGGTCCACTGAACAATTTGATACCCATTATGCATAGGTTTACCAAAGTATCTGGCATTTAGAGACACCAATATGAAGTTAGCACATCCAAATTGTTCAGGACTTTACTTCAGCTACTGAGAAATCAACACATTGACTGCATTTTTTGTGGGGTAAAAACACAGAAATATATGTTTACCCCCCAAACCCATATATTTTTGGAAAGTACACATTCTACTGAATCTAAAATGGGTACCCATGCCTTTCTGCTCCAAACTACTGAGTCGCAAGGCTTTCCCACAATTGTCGGTTTTGGTGAAATATCTGAAAATTTCCTCAAAGCTTCAACTTCCCAGCACCATATCGCCCATGTATCATTACGTACTAAGAAAAAGCACCCTAAATATGATTGCCAGGGTTCCTCTGAACATTTTGGTGGTCATTGTTCATAAGTTTACCAAAGTATCTGGCATTTAGAGGCCCCAAAATGAAGTTAGCGCATACAAGCAGTCCCGTGGGTAACTTCAGCTAATGAAAGATCAACACATTGACTGCATTTTTGTGGGGTAAAAACACAGAAATATTATGTTTACCCCCAAAACCCATATATTTTTGGAAAGTACACATTCTACCGAATCTAAAATGGGTACCCATGCCTTTCTGCTCCAAACTACTGAGTCGCAAGGCTTTCCCACATTTGTCGGTTTTGGTGAAATATCTGAAAATTGCCTCAAAGCTTCAACTTCCCAGCACCATATCACCCATGTATCGTTACGCACAAGAAAAAGCACCCTAAATATGATTGCCAGGGTTCCTCCAGAACAGTTTGGTGGCCATTGTTCATAGGTTTACCAAAGTATCTGGCATTTAGAGGCCTCCAAAATGAAGTTAGCGCATACAAATAGTCCTGTGGGTAACTTCATCTAATGAAAATCAACACATTGACTGCATTTTTGTGGGGTAAAAACACAGAAATATATGTTTACCCCCCAAACCCATATATTTTTGGAAAGTACACATTCTACTGAATCTAAAATGGGTACCCATGCCTTTCTGCTCTAAACTACTGAGTCGCAAGGCTTTCCCAAAGTTGTCGGTTTTGGTGAAATATCTGAAAATTGCCTCAAAGCTTCAACTTCCCAGCACCATATCACCCATGTGTCATTACGTACTAAGAAAAAGCACCCTAAATATGATTGCCAGGGTTCCTCTGAACATTTTGGTGGCCATTGTTCATAAGTTTACCAAAGTATCTGGCATTTAGAGGCCCCAAAATGATGTTAGCGCATACAAACAGTCCCGTGGGTAACTTCAGCTAATGAAAAATCAACACATTGACTGCATTTTTGTGGGGTACAAACACAGAAATATATGTTTACCCCCCAAAACCCATATATTTTTGGAAAGTACACATTCTACAGAATCTAAAATGGGTACCCATGCCTTTCTGCTCCAAACTACTGAGTCGCAAGGCTTTCCCACAATTGTCGGTTTTGGTGAAATATCTGAAAATTGCCTCAAAGCTTCAACTTCTCAGCACCATATCACCCATGTATCGTTATGCACCAAGAAAAAGCACCCCAAATATGATTGCCAGGGTCCTCCGAACAGTTTGGTGGCCAATTGTCATAAGTTTACCAAAGTATCTGGCATTAGAGGCCCCAAAATGAAGTTAGCGCATACAAACAGTCGTGGTACTTGCAGCTAATGAAATCAACAATTGAACTGCATTTTGGGTGGTAAAGACACAGACACTATATGTTACCAACCCAAAACCATACATTTTTAGGAAAGTACACATTCTACAGAATCTAAAATGGGTACCATGCCTTATTGCTCCAAACTACTGAATCGCAAAGGCTTTCCAAAGTTGTCGTTTTGGTGAAATATCTGAAAATGCTTCAAAGCTTCAACTTCCCAGCACCTATATCACCCATGTGTCATACGTACTAAAAAAGCACCCTAAATATGATTGCCAGGGTCCTCTGAACATTTTGGTGCCATTGTTCATAATTTACCAAAGTATCTGGCATTAGAGCCCCAAAAAGAAGTTAGCGCATACAAACAGTCCGTGGTAACTTCAGCTAATGAAAAATGCAACACATTGACTGATTTTGTGGGATAAAACACAGAAATATATGTTAACCCCAAAACCATATATTTTTGGAAAGTACACATTCTACAGAATCTAAATGGGTACCCATGCCTTTCTGCTCCAAACTACTGAGTCGCAAGGCTTTCCCACAATTGTCGGTTTTGGTGAGATATCTGAAAATTGCCTCAAAGCTTCAACTTCCCAGCACCATATCACCCATGTGTCATTACGTACTAAGAAAAAGCACCCTAAAATATGATTGCCAGGGTTCCTCTGAACATTTTGGTGGCCATTGTTCATAAGTTTACCAAAGTATCTGGCATTTAGAGGCCCCAAAATGAAGTTAGCGCATACAAACAGTCCCGTGGGTAACTTCAGCTAATGAAAGATCAACAAATTGACTGCATTTTTGTGGGGTAAAAAACAGAAATATATGTTTACCCCCCAAAACCCATATATTTTTGGAAAGTACACATTCTACAGAATCTAAAATGGGTACCCATGCCTTTCTGCTCCAAACTACTGAGTCGCAAGGCTTTCCCACAATTGTCGGTTTTGGTGAGATATCTGAAAATTGCCTCAAAGCTTCAACTTCCCAGCACCATATCACCCATGTATCGTTACGCACCAAGAAAAAGCACCCTAAATATGATTGCCAGGGTTCCTCCGAACAGTTTGGTGGCCATTGTTCATAGGTTTACCAAAGTATCTGGCATTTAGAGGCCCCAAAATGAAGTTAGCGCATACAAAACAGTCCCGTGGGTAACTTCAGCTAATGAAAAATCAAAAACATTGACTGCATTTTTGTGGGGTAAAAACACAGAAATATATGTTTACCCCCCAAACCCATACATTTTTGGAAAGTACACATTCTACAGAATCTAAAATGGGTACCCATGCCTTATTGCTCCAAACTACTGAGTCGCAAGGCTTTCCCAAAGTTGTCGGTTTTGGTGAAATATCTGGAAATTGCCTCAAAGCTTCAACTTTCCAGCATCGTATTGTCCATGTATCATTACCAGCATAAAGCATCCTAAATATAAACATATGGGTCTACTAAACAGTTTGATACCCAATGTGCATAGATATACCAAACTATGTGGCGCACAGAGACCCCAAATGACAATATGTATAGACATTTTTACGGCTGACGCGCTGGCTGCTGCAATATAACCACCCGGTGTGTGTATTATGCGACATTAGCCCACCTAACAGTACAGAGACCCCAGAAAACCAATATTTTCAGAAAGTACACATTCTGACGAATCCAATATGGGTAAATAAGTGTTTCTACTGCAAACTGCCAAACTGCAAAGCAATGCTGAACATAACGGTTTTTATCAAATTTCGGAAAATCGTCACAAAGCTTGAATTTTACCCCATTATATGCCACACATTTCGTAACGTATCAGCATAAAACATCCTAAATATGAACGCCAGGGGTCTACTGAACACTTTGATGCCCAATATGCATAGATATACCAAACTATGTGGCGCACAGAGACCCCCAAATGACAATAGTGTATATACATTTTCACGGCTGACGCTCTGGCTGCTGCAATATGAGCACCTGGAGTGTGTATTATGCGACATTAGACCCCCCTAACAGTACAGAGACCCAGAAAACCATATATTTTCAGAAAGTACACATTCTGACGAATCCAATATGGGTAAATAAGTGTTTCTACTGCAAACTGCCAAACTGCAAAGCAATGCTGAACATAACGGTTTTTATCAAATTTCTGAAAATCGTCAACAAAGCTTGAATTCTACCCCATTACATGCCACACATTTCGTAACGTATCAGCATAAAACTTCCTAAATATGAACGCCAGGGGTCTACTGAACACTTTGATGCCCAGTATGCATAGATATACCAAACTATGTGGCGTACAGAGACCCCCAAATGACAATAGTGTATATACATTTTCACGGCTGACGCGCTGGCTGCTGCAATATAAGCACCTGGTGTGTGTATTATGCAACATTAGACCCCCCTAACAGTACAGAGACCCCAGAAAACCATATATTTTCAGAAAGTACACATTCTGACGAATCCGATATGGGTAAATAAGTGTTTCTACTGCAAACTGCCAAACTGCAAAGCAATGCTGAACATAACGGTTTTTATCAAATTTCTGAAAATCGTCACAAAGCTTGAATTCTACCCCATTATATGCCACACATTTCGTAACGTATCAGCATAAAACATCCTAAATATGAACGCCAGGGGTCTACTGAACACTTTGATGCCCAGTATGCATAGATATACCAAACTATGTGGCGTACAGAGACCCCCAAATGACAATAGTGTATATACATTTTCACGGCTGACGCGCTGGCTGCTGCAATATAAGCACCTGGTGTGTGTATTATGCAACATTAGACCCCCTAACAGTACAGAGACCCCAGAAAACCATATATTTTCAGAAAGTACACATTCTGACGAATCCAATATGGGTAAATAAGTGTTTCTACTGCAAACTGCCAAACTGCAAAGCAATGCTGAACATAACGGTTTTTATCAAATTTCTGAAAATCGTCACAAAGCTTGAATTTTACCCCATTATATGCCCCACATTTTGTAACTTATCAGCATAAAACATCCTAAATATGAACGCCAGGGGTCTACTGAACACTTTGATGCCCAATATGCATAGATATACCAAACTATGTGGCGCACAGAGACCCCCAAATGACAATAGTGTATATACATTTTCACGGCTGACGCTCTGGCTGCTGCAATATGAGCACCTGGAGTGTGTATTATGCGACATTAGACCCCCCTAACAGTACAGAGACCCCAGAAAACCATATATTTTCAGAAAGTACACATTCTGACGAATCCAATATGGGTAAATAAGTGTTTCTACTGCAAACTGCCAAACTGCAAAGCAATGCTGAACGTAACGGTTTTTATCAAATTTCTGAAAATCGTCACAAAGCTTGAATTTTACCCCATTATATGCCCCACATTTCGTAACTTATCAGCATAAAACATCCTAAATATGAACGCCAGGGGTCTACTGAACACTTTGATGCCCAATATGCATAGATAAACCAAACTATGTGGCGCACAGAGACCCCCAAATGACAATAGTGTATATACATTTTCACGGCTGACGCTCTGGCTGCTGCAATATGAGCACCTGGAGTGTGTATTATGCAACATTAGACCCCCCTAACAGTACAGAGACCCCAGAAAACCATATATTTTCAGAAAGTACACATTCTGACGAATCCAATATGGGTAAATAAGTGTTTCTACTGCAAACTGCCAAACTGCAAAGCAATGCTGAACATAACGGTTTTTATCAAATTTCTGAAAATCGTCACAAAGCTTGAATTCTACCCCATTATATGCCACACATTTCGTAACGTATCAGCATAAAACATCCTAAATATGAACGCCAGGGGTCTACTGAACACTTTGATGCCCAGTATGCATAGATATAGCAAACTATGTGGCGTACAGAGACCCCCAAATGACAATAGTGTATATACATTTTCACGGCTGACGCGCTGGCTGCTGCAATATAAGCACCTGGTGGTGTGTATTATGCAACATTAGACCCCCTAACAAGTACAGAGACCCCAGAAAACCATATATTTTCAGAAAGTACACATTCTGACGAATCCAATATGGGTAAATAAGTGTTTCTACTGCAAAACTGCCAAACTGCAAAGCAATGCTGAACATAACGGTTTTTATCAAATTTCTGAAAATCGTCACAAAGCTTGAATTCTACCCCATTATATGCCACACATTTCGTAACTTATCAGCATAAAACATCCTAAATATGAACGCCAGGGGTCTACTGAACACTTTGATGCCCAATATGCATAGATATACCAAACTATGTGGCGCACAGAGACCCCCAAATGACAATAGTGTATATACATTTTCACGGCTGACGCGCTGGCTGCTTCAATTTGAGCACCTGGTGTGTGTATTATGCGACATTAGACCCCCCTAACAGTACAGAGACCCCAGAAAACCATATATTTTCAGAAAGTACACATTCTGACGAATACAATATGGGTAAATAAATGTTTCTACTGTAAACTGCCAAACTGCAAAGCAATGCTGAACATAACGGTTTTTATCAAATTTCTGAAAATCGTCACAAAGCTTGAATTTTACCCCATTATATGCCCCACATTTCGTAACGTATCAGCATAAAACATCCTAAATATGAACGCCAGGGGTCTACTGAACACTTTGATGCCCAATATGCATAGATATACCAAACTATGTGGCGCACAGAGACCCCCAAATGGATATATAGTAAATAAAATTTACAAGGCAAAACAAAATAAGGCAGTAAAGAGTGAAATGCAAAAAAATCCAATAAAACCACAAAAATCAATGTTTTTTTTCCAGACTCGTGTTATCGGCCGTCAGAATCACAGTTTGAATATTTTAGCTGGGCCAAACAGGTTATACGGCTAGAAACAAGTGAACACAACATACGCAGAGCTGAAAATGCAATAAAATGGCTAAAAATTCATTAAAATGGCTAAAAATGCACCAAAATACCCAAAATTGCAATATAATCACCGAAATAACATAAAAAAGATATTGCACAGTACGGTTAGCGAATACGCTATTCGTAATGGCAATAAAACATTTTTTTCAGCCAAAAAAAGAAACGATGCGATAAGAAAAAAAAAAAAAAAGCCACAATGCCATGTATGTGCGTGTGCGTGTGTTACAAATGGTAAATTACATGTTATGTGCGCGTGTGTGCACATGTGTGTAAGTGCAGTGAGTGTAAGTGACCCCCCCAATCCCCAAAAATGTATGTGTAAGTGTGTGTAAGTGTGAATCTAAGTGTGTATTACTGTAATAAGTGTGTGTTGGTGTGTTTGTGTGTGTAATTGTTGCACTAACCTGAAAAAATCGCTGGAGACTGTTGCAGGCGATCTGGAAGGGCCTCAGGAAGAGATCTGCGACGTCCTCTGTGTGCCTGTGCTGTGGGGGCGGAGATATCCAGCGCGGTGTAGGCTGCAGCAGCAGGACACGTAAGTTACACGTGCCTGCTGCTGTTTTTGGGCCCCTGGGCGATCGCGCCCCAGGGGCCACTCGATCCCCTGCTCTGCTCGTTGCCTAGGGGCAGGGGATCGATGCGGAACGGAGCGAGCGGCTCTAACAGCCGCTCCTCCGCTCCAGAACCCGGAAGTGCTGCAGAACGTAGAATCTACGTTCTGTGGCATTTCAAGTTACTTTTCCACAGAACGTAGATTCTACGTTCTGTGGCACTTAAAGGGTTAAGGGGCGGTCTTTTAGTTTACCCAGGAAAACAATATATTGTTTTTTCCAGGACAACCTGAACTTTCAAAATATGCAAGAATTTTGGTGTAATTCTATTTCTGTAAAAAAAATATAGGCTTCTAAGTGTCTAATAAAATGAAAAAAAAACTTGTTTCACAAAGTACAATCACATATATCAGAAACATCATTTATTTTATGTACAAGAACACAGCCGATTTGGAAAGGTCTATGTCTCCTGAACGCGGCAATACCAAATATATATAGTTTTATGGAGATTTCTCACTTGTATAGATCAAAATCTACAAGTAGAACACTACCAAATTATCAAAGCATCGCTCCCCAAACGGCATACTTCTGATTTCAAAGACAAGCATTCCACTAACCGTAGGTTTACCCTAGAAAACTACCCATTATTAGAAAGAACAGATTCTGGTGAATCAAAAATGGGTAAATATATCTTTGTACTCCAAACTACCAAGTTGCAATTGTTTCCTAAATGTATAATGTTTTATAGAAATTGGTGAATTTTTTGAAAAATTACCTCAAAGCTTCCACTCTACAGCATCATATCTCCCACACATCATTAGGTATCAATGTAAAACACCCCAAATATGAAAGCCTGTGGTCCACTGAACAGTTTGATGCCCAATATGTATAGGTTTACCTAGCCACGTAGTATATAGGGGCCCTAAAATGTAGACACCTCATTTGAGCTATCAGTCTGTAATTCCAGATACTGCAAAATCAACACATTTACATGGTTTGGGGGGGGGCAAAGTTAGAAAAAAGTACGTTCACCCCCAAAAACCATATATTTTCTGAATGCACACATCCCCCGAATCCAAATTAGGTATGCATGGCTTTCTACTCCAAAGCACTTCTAACCTGCAACATCGTATTTCCAACATACTATTATGTATCAATATTAATCACCCCAAATATGAAAGCCTGGGGTCCCCTGAACAGTTTGATGCCCAATATGTATAGGTGTACCTAAGCAGGTGGCATATAGGGGCCCCAAAATGAAGACACCCCATATGGTCTGTCATTTCAGGTACTTCAAAATCAACACATTTACATCGTTTGGGGGGAGGGCAAAGGTAGAAAAAGTATGTTTACCCCAGAAAACCATATATTTTTGGAAAGTACACATTCCCACGAAACTAAATTGGGTATGCATGTCTTTGTACTCCAAAGCACCAAGCCACAAACCATTCTTAAATTTGGTGATTTTGGTGACTTTTCCAAAAATCACCTCAAAATGTCTACCCTGCAGCATCGTGTTACCCACATACTTTTAGGTATGAAGAGAAATCACCCCAAATATGAAAGCCTAGGGTCCTGAGAACAGTTTGATGCCCAATATGTATAGGTGTACCCAAGCACGTGGCATATTGAGGCCCCCAAAGGAAGACCCCCATATAGTCTGTCATTTCAGGTACTGCAAAAGCAACACATTTACATCATTTTGAGGGGGGCAAAGTTAGAAAAGAGTAAGTTCACCCCAGAAAACCATATATTTTTGGAAAGAACACATTCCCCTGAATCCAAACTGGGTATGCATGTCCTTCTACTCGAAAGCAAGAAGCCGCAAAACTTTCCTAAATTTGTCAATTTTGTTGACATTTCCAAAAATAACCTCAAAATTTCCACCCTGCAGCATCGTATTTCCACACATACTTTTAGGTATCAAGATAAATCACCCCAAATATGACAGCCTGGGGTCCTCTGAACATTTTTATGTCCTATACGTATAGGTGTACCTAAGCACGTGGCATATAGCAGCCCCAAAAGGAAGACCCGCCATATGGTCTGTCATTTCAGGTACTGCGAAAGCAACACATTTACATCATTTTGAGTGGAGCAAAGTTAGAAAAGAGTAAGTTCACCCCAGAAAACCATATATTTTCGGAAAGTACACATTCCCCTGAATCTAAATTTGGTATGCATGTCTTTGTACTCCAAAGTACCAAGCCGCAAACCATTCCTAAATTTGGTGATTTTGGTGACTTTTCCAAAAATCACCTCAAAATGTCTACCCTGCAGCATCGTGTTACCCACATACTTTTAGGTATGAAGAGAAATCACCCCAAATATGAAAGCCTAGGGTCCTCTGAACAGTTTGATGCCCAATATGTATAGGTGTACCCAAGCACGTGGCATATAGAGGCCCCAAAAAGAAGACCCCCATATGGTCTGTCATTTCAGGTACTGCAAAAGCAACACATTTACATCATTTTGAGGGGGACAAAGATAGAAAAGAGTAAGTTCACCCCAGAAAACCATATATTTTCGGAAAGTACACATTCCCCCGAATCCAAACTGGGTATGCATGTCCTTCTACTACAAAGCGCGAAGCCGCAAAACTTTCCTAAATTTGTCAATTTTGTTGACATTTCCAAAAATCACCTCAAAATTTCCACCCTGCAGCATCGTATTTCCACACATACTTTTAGGTATCAAGATAAATCACCCCAAATATGACAGCCTGGGGTCCTCTGAACCTTTTTATGTCCAATACGTACAGGTGTACCTAAGCACGTGGCATATAGCAGCCCCAAAAGGAAGACCCCCCATTTGGTCTGTCATTTCAGGAACTGCAAAAGCAACACATTTACATCATTTTGAGGGGGGCAAAGTTAGAAAAGAGTAAGTTCACCCCAGAAAACCATATATAAAGTACACATTCCCCCGAATACAAATTGGGTATGTATGTCTTTCTACTCCAAAGCACCTTACTGCAAAGTTACGCTAAAGGCTGCGGTTTTTATGATAATTCTGAAAATCACCTAAAATTATTGCTATTGGCTGCTTTTTTCTCACCCAATTACACATTTCTCACATACAATTGTAGAGTACCTTAAATATTGATGCCAAGGGTCTACTGAACAGTTTGATGCCCAATATGCATAGATATACCAAAGCAGCTGGCATGTGCGAACGCCAAATAAAGATAGTGCATATGAAGTTTTTCTGCTGCTGATTTGCCTTCTGTGAACAAAGACCCCTACAGTGTATTATTTGCCACAAGACCCTCTAACAGCACAAAGACCCCCCAAAATCATATATTTTTGTAAAGTACACATTCTGACAAATACAAAATAAGCAATTGTGTCTTTGTACTCCAACATACTGAACTACAATTCTACCCTAAAATAAACGTACAACAATGCAAGCATAAAACCACAATAAAACCACAATAAAACCACAAAAATCAAACACAATTAGACAAAGCAATGAAATAACAAAATAACTGATCCGACAGCGTGGTTAACAGTTACAATACTTGATCCAATAGCCACACGGTAAAATCAACAGTTTTTAGTGGAAAAACAAGAGGCAATATGATAAAATAAAGAACTAAAAAAATAAATATATAAGTGTGTGCTTGTGTAATAATATGTGTACAGCTCTAAAAAGTGTATGAATGTGTTTTTATGTGCAAGTGAATGTAAATATGTGCAAGAGTTTGAAAAAGTCAGAAAATCAAAAAGAAAAACGGACTTTAGTAAATTGTGTAGTGTATGTGTGTATAATTGCCTGTATGATTGTGTAAAAGTGTGCAAATAAACAAAGAAAAAGCCACTTACCATTTGTGTGTGCAAGAGGGACCTTGGCAGCATGGGAGGATAACGATCACAGACCAGGAAGTGAGTGGGCGGGTGCTGAATCCAGGAGGCTGCATGATGTCGTCGGCTGCTGCTGCTTCATGGAGGTAACAAAGTCGGTCCTGCAATGATCGCATCGCAGGATTGACAAATCACCTCTCTGACTAAAGCCGCCAGTGCAGTGAGGAAACAATTTTATTGAAAGCACGTAGGTACTACGTGCTTGGCTCTTGGAGCATTTTTCAGCAACAACGTAGTACCTACGTGCTTGGCAGGGAAAGAGTTAAAGGTTTTTTTGTTTTTGTTTTTTCCCCCAGCTAACTAGTATGTTATAAAATGGTCAATTCTAAGCAACTTTTCAATTGGTCATCATTATTCATTTCTTATAGTTTTTTAATTATTTGCCTTCTTATTCTGACACTTTGAAATGAGCAACATATACTGTACAGGTGTTGCCCCTGACAAAATATTTAGCTGGGAAAACATATAGAAAAGCTGCTTGGATCTTTGTTAACTAACAATCGAATTATGATTTTTTTTTCCCCATGAATCTCTAACATTTAGTGTTTTTCTCATATATTTAAATGGGGTTTCAACTTCTAAAACCTCTGATAAATCCCCCCCCACACGAGTTAAGAATTAAAGCCCAGATTCTGACTCTGTGGACCATGGGACTTCATTGTCCTATGGGGTTTTAATATAACGGTTCCCCTCCAAAACACACATATATGAGATACTATACTGGGTCTGGCAGAACTAAGTGCCTTGCCTACAAAGGCAATAAACAAAACCCAGGCATTCTTGGCAAAAAGACAAAAAAGGTTTTGCATAATGTTTAACATCATGATAAATCATTAAAAACCCAATAACTGCTTGAAAATAATATGACCTATGTTATGATTAATACACTGTATAATGATCCAATACATTTTATTATGGCCTAATACAATGGTACTGTTAATGGTTCCATATACCTTACACCAAACAGTTTGTGTCACATGACCTGTCGTGATGACCTCACAATACAGCACAGAGCTGTTGTTAGGGAAATCCAGTTTTCTGTCCCTGTTTAGTCACATGACATGTCATTATGACATCACATGACATGTCATTGTGACATCACATGACATGTCATTATGACATCACATGACATCACAATGCCAAAGAAGGGTATATAAAACGTCACAGCTGCATTTGTGTCAGTCTACATTAAGACTTGTGACTGGCAGAGGTGAGTGTATTTTAGAGCAATTTTGAATAGATTTTTACCTGTATTTATTGCTTAGGAAGTGTGTTTATAGGGAATTTTTGCAAAAAATATTAAATATTATGACATTTCAATACATTAGCATTTAATTTGTTAATGTTTTATGTGATATACAATAACATGATGCCATCACAATACACAGGGTATATGAGGTACTGAATCCACTGTATTGGGATTTGCCAAATATATCTATAATTTCTCTATATGATTAAGTTTAAGACAATTGAAAATACAAAGCTGACGCCATGAAGCCTTTTATTGCCACCAAACACAAAAGCCTCATACAGCGCACAACAGCATACAGTTGATGAATAAAAAAAAAACCCACAGTGCTGGTATATTCCTATATACATAAGTAATATTATAAATGTTGAAATAATTTTGATGATGCATCAGATGATGCGAGCTTTGGTTTTTTTTGGATTTTATTTAAGTTTAAATATGAAAATTAGGATTGCATTCATTCTGATCCGTTATCCAGAAGCCCGTTATTCTGAAAGGTCTGATTTACGGAAAGGCGGTCTCCCAAAGACTCCATTTTATCCCATACTCCAAATTTTTAAAATGATTTCCCTTTTCTCTGTAATAAGTAGCTTGTACTTGATCCGAAATAAGATAGAATTAATTTTCATTGGAGGCAAATACAGGCTATTGGGTTTATTTAATGTTTACATGCTCTTTTAATAGACATAAGGTATGAAGTTCCAAATTGCAGAAAGATCCATTACCCAGAAATCCCCATGCCCTGAGCATTCAGGATAACAGGTTCCATACCTGTATTCAGAAAAATCTGTGGTACAATATTCGAGATATAGTGAATAAAGTACCCCCTTTTGTAAAATATAAGGATATTATAAGTTACCGAGGAGTTTCATGACCATATAAAAACACGAGGCTGAAGGCCGAGTGTTTTTATACAGGTCAGGAAACTCCGAGGTAACTTCTAATATCCTCATATTTTACAACTGGGGGTACTTTATTTATTATAATACACAAGTTTCGGTGAGTCATGTGACAGAAATGACATCAGAACTCACCGTTTATAACTGATGACATCAGAACTCACCGTTTATAAGGATATAATTTACAGGATATTCATGGCTTTTGTGTATTATATATATATATAGATAAAAAAGGATGGATTTAGTGCTTTTGTAGCATTTATCAGTTATATATCATAATTCTTTGGTTGGTTTTGAAAAATCATTTAATGTTGCGCCTAATTCATACTGATGTTACATCTTTCCATTACCCAAAGCAGAAAGGCTTTTTGGAATAATGAAACATTATATAAAAATAATATATAGAAAATCAGTGACAAGTATGAACATTATTCATATGATAGTACAATCAGTTTATTCATACTTTGCAGCCAACTTTGACATTATATTCAGATTTGGTGGCTGGCAGAGATGAGGAGAGAGTGGGAAATACTGCTATTTAGAACCAAAATTCTTTGTAATTCATACTCGAATAATATTTTTAGGTGTTGGTATATAGGGATGCAGCAAACCATTGGGTATAGTTGTTATGCTTCATTACACCAGCAAGCAAAGGAATCAGTAGCTTTTGTAGGATTTTTTCTCACATTAATATAATTAACTCATTGAAACATCTATTTTTCCCCCTTTAGGCTTAGGTTATACCATGTCCTCTACTGGAAACATGTCTTTTTTTAGGCGACTTCTTAATCCTTTAGGAAAAACATGTATCATACAAATATTCAATTGTTTTGCAAAGCATAATAAAAACAGAAAACAGAGCAGCACAGATAATTCTGAAGTAACTGTACAAGTTTGCAGCGAAGAAGAGATCTCAAACACCTGTATAAAAGAGGAAGAGAGACATGAACCCTCTGTTACTTGCATACCAGAGCAGGAAATTAGCAAGGACACTACAAATGAGACCTCAATTCCTTGTCAAGCAGAGCAGGAAATAGGCAACGGCTCAAACGATTGCTCAAAGGAGGAAGAGTATAGAGAGCCCGACTCCATCTCCAGAAAAGATGAAGCGTGTAAAGAACCTGACTCCATTTGCGCAAAGGATGAAGAGTATAGAGAGCCCGACTCCATCTCCAGAAAAGATGAAGAGTGTAGAGAACCTGACTCCATTTGCGCAAAGGATGAAGATTATAGAGAGCCCGACTCGTTCTCCATAAAAGATGAAGAGTGTAGAGAACCTGACTCCATTTGCACAAAGGATGAAGAGTATAGAGAGCCCGACTCCATCTCCAGAAAAGATGAAGAGTGTAAAGAACCTGACTCCATTTGTGCAAAGGATAAAGAGTATAGAGAGCCCGACTCCATCTCCAGAAAAGATGAAGAGTGTAGAGAACCTGACTCCATTTGCGCAAATGATGAAGAGTATAGAGACCCTGACTCCATCTCCAGAAAAGATGAAGAGTTGAGAGAACCTGACTCCATTTGCACAAAGGATGAAGAGTATAGAGAGCCCGACTCCATCTCCAGAAAAGATGAAGAGTGTAAAGAACCTGACTCCATTTGTGCAAAGGATAAAGAGTATAGAGAGCCCGACTCCATCTCCAGAAAAGATGAAGAGTGTAGAGAACCTGACTCCATTTGCGCAAATGATGAAGAGTATAGAGACCCTGACTCCATCTCCAGAAAAGATGAAGAGTGTAGAGAACCTGACTCCATTTGCGCAAAGGATGAAGAGTATAGAGAGCCCGACTCGTTCTCCAGAAAAGATGAAGAGTGTAGAGAACCTGACTCCATTTGCACAAAGGATGAAGAGTATAGAGAGCCCGACTCCATCTCCAGAAAAGATGAAGAGTGTAAAGAACCTGACTCCATTTGTGCAAAGGATGAAGAGTATAGAGAGCCCGACTCCATCTCCAGAAAAGATGAAGAGTGTAAAGAACCTGACTCCATTTGCGCAAAGGATGAAGAGTGTAGGGAGCCTGACTCAATCTGCGCAAAGGATGAACACACAGCTACACCTGACTCCAATGTCTTTGACAAGGAGGAACAGAAAAGCAACCCCTCCATCATCATTAAGAAGGAAAAGACCAAAAAAAGGAGATGTAAGAAAAAGATCACAAAGGTGGAACCAGAAGTAAAGTCAAAACCCTGCACCAATGAAGAAGGATGCAATGCCTCAATCAAGTGTACAATAGAGGAAGAAACACATGAGGTATCCCCTTCTTTTAAAGCAGAACAAAGCATTGCCTCCACCACTTATACAAAGAACAAACAGGAAGTTAAACCTAACTCCACTTCCTGCACTGTTGAAAATATGCTTAGCAAGAAGGAAAGGGATGGTAAATCCAAAAATTCCCATGTGGTTACAAAAATCCCAATCCAGCTCAACATTAATTGGAACCATAAGGAAGAAAAGAACTGGAACAGGAACGATGACTGGATCCCTGAACTCAATCTGAAGCAGCAGCATAAAAAGGTGCTGCAGGGTACTGAATGGCTAGATGACGAAATAATTGATGCAGCTCAGAACCTGCTAAGAAAGCAGTTTAATTGTGAGGGACTTCAAAGCAGCCTACTTTGTCAAATGCAATTTTATCCTGTTTATGGACCGTCCGTACAGATTCATTACGACATGAACCATTGGTCGACAAGCTGCTTAAAACAACATCACGTGGAGATTGCAGACAGTTTAGGAAGACGTTACCTTACTGATGCAATGAAGAAACAAATAAGAGAATGTTATGGAAGAGCAGTGACGTCTGATCCTGTTCAAATGACAAGAATACTTGATGTTGATCAACAACCAAACTCTTTTGATTGTGGGGTGTATGCTATTGCCAACGCATTTGAGTTCCTGTCCAATAGAAACCCCAGCTGCAAATACAATCAGACGAAAATGAGGAGACACCTCATTTGTTGTTTTGAGAAGGGAAGTTTTACCGCATTCCCCAAACGAATAGACGAAAATCGTGTTAATTCAGAAATCCCTGTATTATATAATATGCTTAACAAGAAGGAAAGGGGTGGTATATCCACAAATCCCTATGGGGTTACAAAAATCCCAATCCAGTTTAACATTAATTGGAACCATAAGGAAGAAAAGAATTGGAACAGGAACGATGACTGGATCCCTGAACTCAATCTGAAGCAGCAGCATAAAAAGGAGCTGCAGGGTACTCAATTGCTAGATGATCAAATAATTGACGCAGCTCAGAACCTGCTACAAAAACAGTTTAATTGTGAGGGACTTCAAAGCAGCCTAAATTCCCAAGTAAAATTTTATCCTGTTTATGGACCGTCGGTACAGATTCATTACGACATGAACCATTGGTTGACAAGCTGCTTGAAACAACATCACGTGGAGATTGCAGACAGTTTAGGAAGACGTAAACTTACTGATGTAATGAAGAAACAAATAAGAGAATGTTATGGAAGAGCAGTGATGTCTGATCCTGTACAAATGACAATAATACTTGATGTTGATCGACAACCAAACAGTCATGACTGTGGGGTATATGCTATTGCCAACGCATATGAGTTCCTTGCCAACGGAAACCCCACCTGCAAGTACAATAATAAGGAAATGAGAAAACACCTCCGTCATTGTTTTGAGAGGAGAGAAATAACTGCATTCCCTAAAATAGTTAACTTGCCAAGGAACGTTAGCTATGATAAAAGGAGAGAAAATATAAGGAATGTATGGTGAAGACCAACCAATCAATATATTCTCCCAGGGACACTTCAGACGAAATACTGAGAGAAAACATTCAGCTGGAAATTGGATAGAGCTTCATAGAGGAATGAACTAAATGTTATGGGGGGGGGGCGGCTCAATAGATGAATGTAAAAATCTAAAATAATAATAAAAATCTAATAAAAATCTAAGTGTGTCATTTTGTTTCTATTCAATATGGATGTGATATAGACATGATCCATTATGTGAGAGTGCCTGCATGTGCAAGGGATTCTGACAGTATCTGAAGAATGGCATGCTGGTAACCCCTAAAATGCTTAAGGTGCAGTCCCCAGTAGAGATGCCACCACCCAATTGCTGCCTTAGGCCAGAAAGCTCTGAATTACGGAAAGTTTGTCTCCCATAGACTCCTTTTTATCCAAATAATCCAAATATTTAAAAATGATTTCCTTTTTTTCTGTAATAATAGAACAGTACCTTCAAACTAAAATTAATCTTTATTGGAGGCAAAAACAGCCTATTTGATTTATTTAATATTTAAATGATGTTCTAGTAGGCTTAAGGTATGAAGATGCAAATTATGGAAAGATTATGATCCAAATTATAGAAAGTCCCAGGTCCCGAGCATTCTAGATAACAGATCCCATACCTGTACTTGGATAGAGAACTGAAGGATAGATTACAAAGAGTGGTGATGAATGGAACAATTAATCAAATAATGAGAAATTTTCAGATTTTAGTAAACAATCCCCCAAATATTTACAAGATTTTCTAGTAGACATAATGTATGAAGATCCAAATTACAGAAAGATCCGTTATCGGAAAGCCCCAGGTCCCAAGCATTCTGGATAACAGGTCCTATACCTGTATTAGAGTAGAACTCATTAAGTAAGTATGGTGTATGTTTGCCCCAAGACTGTAACCACAGCAGTCTAGTGCAGTAAAAGGAAAGGCACACATTGGCTAGCTGTGGGATTGTCAATATATTGTCCCCTAATTTAAATGGCCACTAGCAGGGTGTGGTCTCAAGCCCATGAAATTGAATGACACTGATACAACTGATCATATTGCTTCTTGGTTGAATAGATTATTTGGGGAATAATCAGTCAATACAGTTTCAGATCGACTGGCCTCTGCAAGTGTCATTTAATCATTTATTATTATTGAATCATACTATTTTTGTTTGCCTGAACTGGTTTGCATTAGGGAGGGGTGAGGTCATGACCACTAGTCATAATACCTCTTATCCCCCTGCCCGAATTTCTTTTTCTACAATCATTATAAGTGCAGCATTATATTTCTCAGCCATTTGTAAAAACTTCCAATTATGAACCTGTAGTGTTTAACAGCAGCCCTTTTAGGAAATGTTTGTTCATGTTTATTACTATGCAGCAGAGGGGACATTAGAGGGCGCCTCTATAGCGGGCCACATACTATGCCTTAGGGATGATGCAGCCATGTGGAGCAGAGTGGAGCTGGCAACTTCTCATCTTGTTTGTTGTATGGCAATAAGCTTTGTTCTTATTGGTTCATGAATGTGACTGACAGTGTTAGCTTCACAGAATGGATATTTTATCTGTTTTGTGAAACTGAGCTTTCATTTTGTGGAAAGAAACAAAGGAACAATAAAAATACAAACAACATATAAACAACAACAAAAAACTCTTTTGATATCCATCAAAGGCTGAGCATTTATTTTCATGTATAGTCTCCCTCAAGTCCTCCACCAACGTATCTCCATTTGTAGATTTTGCTTATTCTCCCTTTCGTCCCCTGGAGCCCCATCTCTCCCCCCTCTATACGTTCTGACATTGGGCCACATTTCATCCCTATATCAATATTATGATATTTATCCGTTACATGGAGGTTATACATTTGTGAGACAGATTGCTTGTTAAAATGTACTGAACGGAGTTTGTGATATAATGACATCCTTTTGTGCACTAACCAGATTTTGTTCTCATTCTTTAAAGGAGAAGGAAAGCTACGGAGCCATTTTATTGCCAATAGATTAGCTGCAATAGTGCAAGCTAGAATGCAATATTTATTCTGTAGAATGTTTTACCATACCTGAGTAAAAAGCTCTAGAAACTATCTGTTTGTTTAGGATAGGAGCTGCAGTATTAATGTGGTGTGACATCACTTCCTGCCTGAGTCTCTCCCTGCTCTGGGCTCAGATTACAGCAGAGAAGGGAGGGTGCGGGGGAAGAGGAGCAAACTGAGCATGCTCTTGCCCAGGGCAATGAGGTTTAAGCTGAAGGCAGGAAGTCTGATACAGAAGCCCATGTGTATACAATAGAAGGAAAGAAATGCAGTGTTTCTTTTGACAGGGGACTCAGCATTACTTTGGGGGTTTACTTTTGGGGGTCTACTTTATGTAGATGGACCTTTCTGATAAAGCTTACTTAGTTTTAACCTTTCCTTCTCCTTTAATAGAAATAAGTCTCTGTATATGGTCAAAAATACTTATATACCATGAGAGGCATTCATTCTGTGTATTAGGGATAGTTTTGTATACAGAATGTATTTGGGACAAACGGCACCCCATAAATAAGAAGCCAAATAATAAAAAATGAAAACAAACTGCAAATTGTCTCAGAATATCACTCTCTACATCATACTAAAAGTTAATCTGAAGGCGAACAATCCCTTTAAAAAAATTCTTCTCAAATTGTATCACTTATTATTGTGTTATATATAGTGCAATACATTTGTATTATTTATGCTCATAATTAATTACTCATCTTATTGTTTCCAATCTTCAGTTTATTTCCCCGGGAAACCAGACTGACTGTTATTGGCGCGTACAGTGCAGCGACCAGATGGCCAAATTCAAAAGGGAGCTCCTCTTTCTCCAGACTTTACGGCACATAGTGGCAGGGGCTGAAAAAAAAAAGAAGAAAAAATATATGAGGATAATATATATATATATACACAAACATTATTAACAAAATCCCAAAAACATTGTACTTTGGGTATGGCAACACTAATATTTATTTAGGAATTACCTATTTGCATCTATTGGGACTTTACATATCTTGTAGCTGTACAGCATGGTTTGTGAAGATTCTCATTCATTCAGGTCATGGTATATCTATAGAAATAAGTCAAATCAACTGGACTTGCTGTGTTTTTTCTTTGAAGACGTTTCACCAGTCATCCAAATGGCTTTCTCAATTCAGAATGACTTGTAAATCTTCCTTGGAGAATATATGTCCTCAGTTGGATGACTGGTGAAACGTCTTCAAGGAAAAAACACAGCAAGTCCAGTTGATTTGACTTATTTATATAGATGTACAGCATGGGTTTTGACAGGCAGGTGCTGGGGTATGATTGGTTATCCTGTAAAACAGGAACAGTTGTATAGCACCCAAGGATGCTGCCAGTCACCTTATAATGATTGTATGGACTGCTACGCCATCTACTGGCCTATACTGAATCTGCTACTGAGCGCTAACAGCCAGCCAAGGTGTGGTTTACTTTTACATGAACTTTTAGTACGTTATAGAATGGTTAATTCTAAGCAAATTATTTTTTGAATTAGTTGTCGCCTTCTTCTTCTGACTCTTTCCAGCTTTCAAATGGGCATCACTCACCCCATCTAAAACAAATGTTGATTAGTTCCTATCATATAGTGCAGAGAACTGAGTGCCGCAGGCTCCCCTGCACAGTCTGGGAATTCAGGGAGCAGGAAGTAGAACAGATGGGCAGGACTAGTAGGGATTTTGCAGAAATTTACAATTTCAAGTAACCACAAACAACTTTTTTTCAGCACATTCCTTTATATCTAAAAGAGTTTAATGCACTGGTACATTCTTGTTTTTTACATAAAATGTCTCCTGTAAAGGTAAACAACCCCTTTAATAAACAGTCCAGATTGAATGGCTTCCTTTCTCACACTGGTATGTTTCAAAAATCTGAACGGCACATTTTACCACCTAAATGTCCCCCTGTCTACGTCTCCTGCAAATATCATTATTAGCAGTACAGGCATGAATTCCATTTTCCAGAAATCTGTTATCCAGACAGCTCGAATTACAGAAAGGCCATCTCCCATAGACTACATTATATCCAAATAATCCAAATTTTTAAAAATGATTTCCTTCTTCTGCTATAATAATAAAACAGTAGCTTGTACTTGATCCAAACTACAAATTTACTGGAAGCAAAACCAGCCTATTGGGTTTGTTTACATGATTTTCTAGTCGACTTAAGGTACGAAGATTGATATTATGTAAAGATCTATTATCTGGAAAACCCCAGGTCCCGAGCATTCTGGATAACAGGTCCCATACCTGTAGTATTTCTCAATGTATATAGAGCACACTTATTCAAAAAATAAGACCACTGTTCATTAAAACCACAAGTGGCTGCTGTGGAATATCGCCTAATGCGTTTCGAGAACATCCCTTAATCATAGGCTTAATTGGATGACATTAGTCAGTTTCATTTATACATTTGCAAACCGCGCCATCTATAGGTCGAAGGCAGTAAATAGTAATACATAGTGAACATATTGGAACACAATATCATCATAAAAACAATATATTGTGAAACAAAAGTAAAACTTTATAATGAGTGAAAACTGGAGACAATATGTACCTACTTGTATATTATACACAGAGATGTAAATAACCATAACTTCCCTCATAAAAATTTGAACAAACAAAAAAGTTTGCATATTAACATAGGATTGCAGAACCTGCCTAGGTAAAATGTGAGACATCCCATAGACCCTGAGAGGCACGTGTACTTAGTTCAAAGATCCAAAAAGCCTCTTTGAGGTTCAGAATGTGTAAAAAAATGCCCCCTCTAATTAGGGTCCATACTTTTTCAATTATCCGAACATTCAGATCTTTTGAGCCTCTTGTAGTGCAACTCTTGAAATGTTTACCAATAGGAGAAGTTTCCTTCTGAATGGCATATAATATATGTTCTCTTATTCTACTTTTTTCTCACTGTATCCCCAGAAACAGCATTATCATTATTAGGGCAGTTTTTACGCACCTACCGGAAATACATTATTTTTATAGAAACTGACTGTCACGAGGGATAATCAGCGAAATACAAGTCAGTTTATAGGGGTCATTTTCTATAACTCTGGGCAGAAGTGTAAGAACATTATAGGGTATTGCCTGCTATTGCGTTTTCCCGTGTTTAAGCTAAATCGTTGCAGGTAATGTAATGTACTTGTGGCAATTACAAGGCTGTTGAATGTCAAGGCATTTTCAGGGTGATTTGTCACCCATGGTAGCGAATTTTTAACAGAGGCAACAAATCTCCCCATTTGTCATTGCCCTAAGAGGGGTTGGGAAATGGTTTATATGAGTCAGTGATATACCACACTTCACAAAACCAGCCTACTGGGTTTCTTTTGTTTAACCCTTTCCCTGCCAGCTGTTTTGTCCTAGATGCGAACATCTACTGCCAAGCAGTTTTTAGACATTTTGTACTCTTTCACTTTAAGGGGCGGTCTTTTAGTTTACCCAGGAAAACAATATATTGTTTTTTCCAGGACAACCTGAACTTTCAAAATATGCAAGAATTTTGGTGTAATTCTATTTCTGTAAAAAAAATATAGGCTTCTAAGTGTCTAATAAAATGAAAAAAAAAACTTGTTTCACAAAGTACAATCACATATATCAGAAACATCATTTATTTTATGTACAAGAACACAGCCGATTTGGAAAGGTCTATGTCTCCTGAACGCGGCAATACCAAATATATATAGTTTTATGGAGATTTCTCACTTGTATAGATCAAAATCTACAAGTAGAACACTACCAAATTTCCAAAGCATCGCTCCCCAAACGGCATACTTCTGATTTCAAAGACAAGCATTCCACTAACCGTAGGTTTACCCTAGAAAACTACCCATTATTAGAAAGAACAGATTCTGGTGAATCAAAAATGGGTAAATATATCTTTGTACTCCAAACTACCAAGTTGCAATTGTTTCCTAAATGTATAATGTTTTATAGAAATTGGTGAATTTTTTGAAAAATTACCTCAAAGCTTCCACTCTACAGCATCATATCTCCCACACATCATTAGGTATCAATGTAAAACACCCCAAATATGAAAGCCTGTGGTCCACTGAACAGTTTGATGCCCAATATGTATAGGTTTACCTAGCCACGTAGTATATAGGGGCCCTAAAATGTAGACACCTCATTTGAGCTATCAGTCTGTAATTCCAGATACTGCAAAATCAACACATTTACATGGTTTGGGGGGGGCAAAGTTAGAAAAAAGTACGTTCACCCCCAAAAACCATATATTTTCTGAATGCACACATCCCCCGAATCCAAATTAGGTATGCATGGCTTTCTACTCCAAAGCACTTCTAACCTGCAACATCGTATTTCCAACATACTATTATGTATCAATATAAATCACCCCAAATATGAAAGCCTGGGGTCCCCTGAACAGTTTGATGCCCAATATGTATAGGTGTACCTAAGCAGGTGGCATATAGGGGCCCCAAAATGAAGACACCCCATATGGTCTGTCATTTCAGGTACTGCAAAATCAACACATTTACATCGTTTGGGGGGAGGGCAAAGGTAGAAAAAGTATGTTTACCCCAGAAAACCATATATTTTCGGAAAGTACACATTCCCACGAAACTAAATTGGGTATGCATGTCTTTGTACTCCAAAGCACCAAGCCACAAACCATTCTTAAATTTGGTGATTTTGGTGACTTTTCCAAAAATCACCTCAAAATGTCTACCCTGCAGCATCGTGTTACCCACATACTTTTAGGTATGAAGAGAAATCACCCCAAATATGAAAGCCTAGGGTCCTCTGAACAGTTTGATGCCCAATATGTATAGGTGTACCCAAGCACGTGGCATATAGAGGCCCCAAAAAGAAGACCCCCATATGGTCTGTCATTTCAGGTACTGCAAAAGCAACACATTTACATCATTTTGAGGGGGACAAAGATAGAAAAGAGTAAGTTCACCCCAGAAAACCATATATTTTCGGAAAGTACACATTCCCCCGAATCCAAACTGGGTATGCATGTCCTTCTACTACAAAGCGCGAAGCCGCAAAACTTTCCTAAATTTGCCAATTTTGTTGACATTTCCAAAAATCACCTCAAAATTTCCACCCTGCAGCATCGTATTTCCACACATACTTTTAGGTATCAAGATAAATCACCCCAAATATGACAGCCTGGGGTCCTCTGAACCTTTTTATGTCCAATACATACAGGTGTACCTAAGCACGTGGCATATAGCAGCCCCAAAAGGAAGACCCCCCATTTGGTCTGTCATTTCAGGAACTGCAAAAGCAACACATTTACATCATTTTGAGGGGGGCAAAGTTAGAAAAGAGTAAGTTCACCCCAGAAAACCATATATAAAGTACACATTCCCCCGAATACAAATTGGGTATGTATGTCTTTCTACTCCAAAGCACCTTACTGCAAAGTTACGCTAAAGGCTGCGGTTTTTATGATAATTCTGAAAATCACCTAAAATTATTGCTATTGGCCGCTTTTTTCTCACCCAATTACACATTTCTCACATACAATTGTAGAGTACCTTAAATATTGATGCCAAGGGTCTACTGAACAGTTTGATGCCCAATATGCATAGATATACCAAAGCAGCTGGCATGTGCGAACGCCAAATAAAGATAGTGCATATGAAGTTTTTCTGCTGCTGATTTGCCTTCTGTGAACAAAGACCCCTACAGTGTATTATTTGCCACAAGACCCTCTAACAGCACAAAGACCCCCCAAAATCATATATTTTTGTAAAGTACACATTCTGACAAATACAAAATAAGCAATTGTGTCTTTGTACTCCAACATACTGAACTACAATTCTACCCTAAAATAAACGTACAACAATGCAAGCATAAAACCACAATAAAACCACAATAAAACCACAAAAATCAAACACAATTAGACAAAGCAATGAAATAACAAAATAACTGATCCGACAGCGTGGTTAACAGTTACAATACTTGATCCAATAGCCACACGGTAAAATCAACAGTTTTTAGTGGAAAAACAAGAGGCAATATGATAAAATAAAGAACTAAAAAAATAAATATATAAGTGTGTGCTTGTGTAATAATATGTGTACAGCTCTAAAAAGTGTATGAATGTGTTTTTATGTGCAAGTGAATGTAAATATGTGCAAGAGTTTGAAAAAGTCAGAAAATCAAAAAGAAAAACGGACTTTAGTAAATTGTGTAGTGTATGTGTGTATAATTGCCTGTATGATTGTGTAAAAGTGTGCAAATAAACAAAGAAAAAGCCACTTACCATTTGTGTGTGCAAGAGGGACCTTGGCAGCATGGGAGGATAACGATCACAGACCAGGAAGTGAGTGGGCGGGTGCTGAATCCAGGAGGCTGCATGATGTCGTCGGCTGCTGCTGCTTCATGGAGGTAACAAAGTCGGTCCTGCAATGATCGCATCGCAGGATTGACAAATCACCTCTCTGACTAAAGCCGCCAGTGCAGTGAGGAAACAATTTTATTGAAAGCACGTAGGTACTACGTGCTTGGCTCTTGGAGCATTTTTCAGCAACAACGTAGTACCTACGTGCTTGGCAGGGAAAGAGTTAAAGGTTTTTTTGTTTTTGTTTTTCCCCCAGCTAACTAGTATGTTATAAAAATGGTCAATTCTAAGCAACTTTTCAATTGGTCATCATTATTCATTTCTTATAGTTTTTTAATTATTTGCCTTCTTATTCTGACACTTTGAAATGAGCAACATATACTGTACAGGTGTTGCCCCTGACAAAATATTTAGCTGGGAAAACATATAGAAAAGCTGCTTGGATCTTTGTTAACTAACAATCGAATTATGATTTTTTTTTCCCCATGAATCTCTAACATTTAGTGTTTTTCTCATATATTTAAATGGGGTTTCAACTTCTAAAACCTCTGATAAATCCCCCCCCCACACGAGTTAAGAATTAAAGCCCAGATTCTGACTCTGTGGACCATGGGACTTCATTGTCCTATGGGGTTTTAATATAACGGTTCCCCTCCAAAACACACATATATGAGATACTATACTGGGTCTGGCAGAACTAAGTGCCTTGCCTACAAAGGCAATAAACAAAACCCAGGCATTCTTGGCAAAAAGACAAAAAAGGTTTTGCATAATGTTTAACATCATGATAAATCATTAAAAACCCAATAACTGCTTGAAAATAATATGACCTATGTTATGATTAATACACTGTATAATGATCCAATACATTTTATTATGGCCTAATACAATGGTACTGTTAATGGTTCCATATACCTTACACCAAACAGTTTGTGTCACATGACCTGTCGTGATGACCTCACAATACAGCACAGAGCTGTTGTTAGGGAAATCCAGTTTTCTGTCCCTGTTTAGTCACATGACATGTCATTATGACATCACATGACATGTCATTGTGACATCACATGACATGTCATTATGACATCACATGACATCACAATGCCAAAGAAGGGTATATAAACGTCACAGCTGCATTTGTGTCAGTCTACATTAAGACTTGTGACTGGCAGAGGTGAGTGTATTTTAGAGCAATTTTGAATAGATTTTTACCTGTATTTATTGCTTAGGAAGTGTGTTTATAGGGAATTTTTGCAAAAAATATTAAATATTATGACATTTCAATACATTAGCATTTAATTTGTTAATGTTTTATGTGATATACAATAACATGATGCCATCACAATACACAGGGTATATGAGGTACTGAATCCACTGTATTGGGATTTGCCAAATATATCTATAATTTCTCTATATGATTAAGTTTAAGACAATTGAAAATACAAAGCTGACGCCATGAAGCCTTTTATTGCCACCAAACACAAAAGCCTCATACAGCGCACAACAGCATACAGTTGATGAATAAAAAAAAACCCACAGTGCTGGTATATTCCTATATACATAAGTAATATTATAAATGTTGAAATAATTTTGATGATGCATCAGATGATGCGAGCTTTGGTTTTTTTTGGATTTTATTTAAGTTTAAATATGAAAATTAGGATTGCATTCATTCTGATCCGTTATCCAGAAGCCCGTTATTCTGAAAGGTCTGATTTACGGAAAGGCGGTCTCCCAAAGACTCCATTTTATCCCATACTCCAAATTTTTAAAATGATTTCCCTTTTCTCTGTAATAAGTAGCTTGTACTTGATCCGAAATAAGATAGAATTAATTTTCATTGGAGGCAAATACAGGCTATTGGGTTTATTTAATGTTTACATGCTCTTTTAATAGACATAAGGTATGAAGTTCCAAATTACAGAAAGATCCATTACCCAGAAATCCCCATGCCCTGAGCATTCAGGATAACAGGTTCCATACCTGTATTCAGAAAAATCTGTGGTACAATATTCGAGATATAGTGAATAAAGTACCCCCTTTTGTAAAATATAAGGATATTATAAGTTACCGAGGAGTTTCATGACCATATAAAAACACGAGGCTGAAGGCCGAGTGTTTTTATACAGGTCAGGAAACTCCGAGGTAACTTCTAATATCCTCATATTTTACAACTGGGGGTACTTTATTTATTATAATACACAAGTTTCGGTGAGTCATGTGACAGAAATGACATCAGAACTCACCGTTTATAACTGATGACATCAGAACTCACCGTTTATAAGGATATAATTTACAGGATATTCATGGCTTTTGTGTATTATATATATATATATATATAGATAAAAAAGGATGGATTTAGTGCTTTTCTAGCATTTATCAGTTATATATCATAATTCTTTGGTTGGTTTTGAAAAATCATTTAATGTTGCGCCTAATTCATACTGATGTTACATCTTTCCATTACCCAAAGCAGAAAGGCTTTTTGGAATAATGAAACATTATATAAAAATAATATATAGAAAATCAGTGACAAGTATGAACATTATTCATATGATAGTACAATCAGTTTATTCATACTTTGCAGCCAACTTTGACATTATATTCAGATTTGGTGGCTGGCAGAGATGAGGAGAGAGTGGGAAATACTGCTATTTAGAACCAAAATTCTTTGTAATTCATACTCGAATAATATTTTTAGGTGTTGGTATATAGGGATGCAGCAAACCATTGGGTATAGTTGTTATGCTTCATTACACCAGCAAGCAAAGGAATCAGTAGCTTTTGTAGGATTTTTCTCACATTAATATAATTAACTCATTGAAACATCTATTTTTCCCCCTTTAGGCTTAGGTTATACCATGTCCTCTACTGGAAACATGTCTTTTTTTAGGCGACTTCTTAATCCTTTAGGAAAAACATGTATCATACAAATATTCAATTGTTTTGCAAAGCATAATAAAAACAGAAAACAGAGCAGCACAGATAATTCTGAAGTAACTGTACAAGTTTGCAGCGAAGAAGAGATCTCAAACACCTGTATAAAAGAGGAAGAGAGACATGAACCCTCTGTTACTTGCATACCAGAGCAGGAAATTAGCAAGGACACTACAAATGAGACCTCAATTCCTTGTCAAGCAGAGCAGGAAATAGGCAACGGCTCAAACGATTGCTCAAAGGAGGAAGAGTATAGAGAGCCCAACTCCATCTCCAGAAAAGATGAAGCGTGTAAAGAACCTGACTCCATTTGCGCAAAGGATGAAGAGTATAGAGAGCCCGACTCCATCTCCAGAAAAGATGAAGAGTGTAGAGAACCTGACTCCATTTGCGCAAAGGATGAAGATTATAGAGAGCCCGACTCGTTCTCCATAAAAGATGAAGAGTGTAGAGAACCTGACTCCATTTGCACAAAGGATGAAGAGTATAGAGAGCCCGACTCCATCTCCAGAAAAGATGAAGAGTGTAAAGAACCTGACTCCATTTGTGCAAAGGATAAAGAGTATAGAGAGCCCGACTCCATCTCCAGAAAAGATGAAGAGTGTAGAGAACCTGACTCCATTTGCGCAAATGATGAAGAGTATAGAGACCCTGACTCCATCTCCAGAAAAGATGAAGAGTTGAGAGAACCTGACTCCATTTGCGCAAAGGATGAAGAGTATAGAGAGCCCGACTCGTTCTCCAGAAAAGATGAAGAGTTTAGAGAACCTGACTCCATTTGCTCAAAGGAGGAAGAGTATAGAGAGCCGGACTCCATCTCAAGAAAAGATGAAGAGTGTAAACAACCTGACTCCATTTGCGCAAAGGATGAAGAGTATAGAGAGCCTGACTCCATCTCCAGAAAAGATGAAGAGTGTAGAGAAGCTGACTCCATTTGCGCAAAGGATGAAGAGTATAGAGAGCCCGACTCGTTCTCCAGAAAAGATGAAGAGTGTAGAGAACCTGACTCCATTTGCACAAAGGATGAAGAGTATAGAGAGCCCGACTCCATCTCCAGAAAAGATGAAGAGTGTAAAGAACCTGACTCCATTTGTGCAAAGGATGAAGAGTATAGAGAGCCCGACTCCATCTCCAGAAAAGATGAAGAGTGTAAAGAACCTGACTCCATTTGCGCAAAGGATGAAGAGTGTAGGGAGCCTGACTCAATCTGCGCAAAGGATGAACACACAGCTACACCTGACTCCAATGTCTTTGACAAGGAGGAACAGAAAAGCAACCCCTCCATCATCATTAAGAAGGAAAAGACCAAAAAAAGGAGATGTAAGAAAAAGATCACAAAGGTGGAACCAGAAGTAAAGTCAAAACCCTGCACCAATGAAGAAGGATGCAATGCCTCAATCAAGTGTACAATAGAGGAAGAAACACATGAGGTATCCCCTTCTTTTAAAGCAGAACAAAGCATTGCCTCCACCACTTATACAAAGAACAAACAGGAAGTTAAACCTAACTCCACTTCCTGCACTGTTGAAAATATGCTTAGCAAGAAGGAAAGGGATGGTAAATCCAAAAATTCCCATGTGGTTACAAAAATCCCAATCCAGCTCAACATTAATTGGAACCATAAGGAAGAAAAGAACTGGAACAGGAACGATGACTGGATCCCTGAACTCAATCTGAAGCAGCAGCATAAAAAGGTGCTGCAGGGTACTGAATGGCTAGATGACGAAATAATTGATGCAGCTCAGAACCTGCTAAGAAAGCAGTTTAATTGTGAGGGACTTCAAAGCAGCCTACTTTGTCAAATGCAATTTTATCCTGTTTATGGACCGTCCGTACAGATTCATTACGACATGAACCATTGGTCGACAAGCTGCTTAAAACAACATCACGTGGAGATTGCAGACAGTTTAGGAAGACGTTACCTTACTGATGCAATGAAGAAACAAATAAGAGAATGTTATGGAAGAGCAGTGACGTCTGATCCTGTTCAAATGACAAGAATACTTGATGTTGATCAACAACCAAACTCTTTTGATTGTGGGGTGTATGCTATTGCCAACGCATTTGAGTTCCTGTCCAATAGAAACCCCAGCTGCAAATACAATCAGACGAAAATGAGGAGACACCTCATTTGTTGTTTTGAGAAGGGAAGTTTTACCGCATTCCCCAAACGAATAGACGAAAATCGTGTTAATTCAGAAATCCCTGTATTATATAATATGCTTAACAAGAAGGAAAGGGGTGGTATATCCACAAATCCCTATGGGGTTACAAAAATCCCAATCCAGTTTAACATTAATTGGAACCATAAGGAAGAAAAGAATTGGAACAGGAACGATGACTGGATCCCTGAACTCAATCTGAAGCAGCAGCATAAAAAGGAGCTGCAGGGTACTCAATTGCTAGATGATCAAATAATTGACGCAGCTCAGAACCTGCTACAAAAACAGTTTAATTGTGAGGGACTTCAAAGCAGCCTAAATTCCCAAGTAAAATTTTATCCTGTTTATGGACCGTCGGTACAGATTCATTACGACATGAACCATTGGTTGACAAGCTGCTTGAAACAACATCACGTGGAGATTGCAGACAGTTTAGGAAGACGTAAACTTACTGATGTAATGAAGAAACAAATAAGAGAATGTTATGGAAGAGCAGTGATGTCTGATCCTGTACAAATGACAATAATACTTGATGTTGATCGACAACCAAACAGTCATGACTGTGGGGTATATGCTATTGCCAACGCATATGAGTTCCTTGCCAACGGAAACCCCACCTGCAAGTACAATAATAAGGAAATGAGAAAACACCTCCGTCATTGTTTTGAGAGGAGAGAAATAACTGCATTCCCTAAAATAGTTAACTTGCCAAGGAACGTTAGCTATGATAAAAGGAGAGAAAATATAAGGAATGTATGGTGAAGACCAACCAATCAATATATTCTCCCAGGGACACTTCAGACGGAACACTGAGAGAAAACATTCAGCTGGAAATTGGATAGAGCTTCATAGAGGAATGAACTAAATGTTATGGGCGGGGGGGCGGCTCAATAGATGAATGTAAAAATCTAAAATAATAATAAAAATCTAATAAAAATCTAAGTGTGTCATTTTGTTTCTATTCAATATGGATGTGATATAGACATGATCCATTATGTTAAACATGAGTGAGTAAAGTCGTGAATGTGCCTGCCTGCATGTGCATGGGATTCTGACGGTATCTGAAGAATGGCATGCTGGTAACCCCTAAAATGCTTAAGGTGCAGTCCCCAGTAGAGATGCCACCACCCAATTGCTGCCTTAGGCCAGAGCCTTTGTGGTCTGCCCACAAATCAGGGCCTGAAAATGGCTTCTTACTTTTGTTTCTGGGAGGTAGGTAGGTGTCTGGGCTGTGTGTCTTAATCAACACATTTGGTAAAAAAAAGCCTACAATCTAGAAAAGGAAGTCAGTTTGAGGCTCCAATGTATGAAATATATACATGAAATACCAAATTCATTCAAATTGTCACTTTTAAAAAATAAATAAATCAATAAAATAAAATTTAACAAAGGTATATTTGGATTGTTTGAGCCTTCTTTCACTTGTAAAGCAACAAGCTTAGCTCTGTGATTGCCAAACCTCTTTACTTAATTTTTCAGGATTCATTGAGGTCTGGTATAGTGCCAAGAGACTGGCGTATTGCTAATGGGGTGCCTCTATTCAAAAAGGATCCCGTTCTCAGCCTCAAAACTATAGGCCGGTTAGTTTGACATCAGTGGTAGGAAAGCTTTTCAAAAAGGTATTAAGGGATAAGATACTGGACTTTATCTCCAATCAAAATACTAGGAGTTTGTGCCAGCATGGTTTTATGTGCAATAGATCTTGCCAGATTTATTTAATTGCCATTTACTCAGGGAAGGCAGTGTATGTGATCTACTCTTAATATTGGCCTGGAAGATCGTTTTTGTACAGGTATGGGACCCATTATCCAGAATCCCGTTATCCAGAAAGTTCTGAATTACTGAAAGTTTGTCTCCCATAGACTCCTTTTTATCCAAATAATCCAATTTTTTAAAAATGATTTCCTTTTTTTCTGTAATAATATGACAGTACCTTCAAACTAAAATTAATCTTTATTGGAGGCAAAAACAGCCTATTTAATTTATTTAATATTTAAATGATTTTCTAGTAGGTTTAAGGTATGAAGATGCAAATTATGGAAAGATTATGATCCAAATTATAGAAAGCCCCAGGTCCCGAGCATTCTCGAAAACAGATCCCATACCTGTACTTGGATAGAGGACTGAAGGATAGATTACAAAGAGTGGTGATGAATGGAACAGTTAATAAAAGAATGAGTATTTTTCAGATTTTAGTAAATAATCCCCTAAATATTTACAAGATTTTCTAGTAGACATAATGTATGAAGATCCAAATTACAGAAAGATCCATTATCGAAAAGCCCCAGGTCCCCAAGCATTCTGGATAAGTAAGTATGGTGTATGTTTGCCCCAGGAGTGTAACCACAGCAGTCTAGTGCAGTAAAAGGAAAGGCACACATAGGCTAGCTGTGGGATTGTCAATATATTGTCCCCTAATTTAAATGGCCACTAGCATGGTGTGGCCTCAAGCCCATGAAATTGAATGACACTGATAAAACTGATCATATTGCTTCTTGGTTGGATAGATTATTTGGGGAATAATAGGTCAATACACAAGGGGGGTAATCAGTCAATACAGTTTCAGATCGACTGGCTTCTGCAAGTGTCATTTAAATTACTGTTTATAGAGATCAGCAAGCGCAGCTTTTTGCTTTGGTCTTGGTGAAATGCAATTAGTGTACATGTATCTCTGGTATGTAAAGCATTAAAGGATCAACATTCATGGAGGCACCCATATATATTATATATCAATACAGACTGATACTATTTGGGGCCGAGTCACTAAATTCGAGTGAAGGATTCGAAGTAAAAAAACATTCGAATTTCAAGTATTTTTTGGGCTACTTCGACCTTCGACTACGACTCCGAATCGAAGGATTCGAACTAAAAATCGTTCGACTATTCGACCATTCGATAGTCGAAGTACTGTCTCTTTAAAAAAAACTTCGACCCCCTACTTCGGCAGCTAAAAGCTACCGAAGTCAATGTTAGCCTATGGGGAAGGTCCCCATAGGCTTTCCTAAGTTTTTTTGATCGAAGGATATTCCTTCGATCGTTGGATTAAAATCCTTCGAATCGTTCGATTCAAAGGATTTAATCATTCGATCGAAGGAATAATCCTTCGATCGTACGATCGCAGTATTTGCGCTAAATCCTTCGACTTCGATATTCGAAGTCGAAGGATTTTAATTCCTAGTCGAATATCGAGGGTTAATTAACCCTTGATATTCGACCCTTAGTGAATCAGCCCCTATGTGTAGTAACAAAAAATGTATGTAATAATAAAACAGTACCTTGAACTTGAGCCAAAAGAAGATATAAGTTATTTATTTGGATGAATCCTATTGGGTTTATTTAATGTTTAAATTATATTTTTTAGTAGATTGAAAGTATGGTGAATTGGTGATTCAAATTACGTAAAGACCCCTTATCTGGAGCCCCCAGGTCCCAAGCATTCTGGTTAACAGGTCCCATACCTGTTATCACTATGGATCCCATGGTCCTACAGTTCAACGTTTTTTCCTTGGCTACAAATAAGCTAATCTATATTTGTATGTTGTGTTTATTATATTAACATTTGCATGCAGTGTAAATCACTTTAAAAAGTACAAGAATAATATTGTTGCAGCTGTTGCTGCAATTTGAACAGTATCCTGAGCTTGGCAGGTTACACTGCTTACCTTTTTTTCTGGGGAGAGTAAAGGATCAGAGTGTGTTATCATTTAACAGTTGTACAGGTATTGGAATCTACTTGTAAAAGACAACATAGTTTAAGGGACAGCCAGAAATGGTAGGTATTAGTGTTAATATTACATAAGGATTCTGACTTTTCACTTCCCGCACTAAGTACTGGAGATTAGCACTATGATTATAACCACTGAAGTCTGGCAATAAAAGTGAGTTGCATGATTAAAGCAAGTAGTGTTCATTGCATCATTCCTTTTCATGAAAGCCAATCCAGGCACCTGGTTTTTATGCATGGAAATGATCACTCTGTAAGAGATCAAGCAAGACACTGACTGTTGAATCTGCTCATGTCTATCTATAAAGCTTTTCTTCTATGCATATGAATTAGGGCCTCATGGGCTCCTATACCTACAGGCCCCCCTGTAGCCGCAGGGTCTGCTTCCTCTGTAGTTCCACCCCTGCTTCTGCTATATTTATTACAACATGGCAGGTAGGTGTGGCCTGTGCCATTATTGCTCTCAGCTTAGACAGGAAGAGGGAAACAGGAACAGGAATGAATCATAAGACAATGGCAAAACAGCAGAAATGCCCTTAACCAAAATGGCCACACAAGCAGATTACTACAATAAGAATAGCCATAGCACCTAAAATGATCATATTTATGTTTTGCATACTTTTCTTTCTCTACAATCATTATAAGTGTAGCATTATATTTCTCAGCCATTTGTAAAAACTTCCAAGTATGAACCTGTAGTGTTTAACAGCAGCCCTTTTAGGAAATGTTTGTTCATGTTTATTACTATGCAGCAGAGGGGACATTAGAGGGCCCCCTTTATAGCAGGCCAGATACTATGTCTTAGGGATGATGCAGCCATGTGGAGCAGAGCTGGCAACTTCTCATCTTGTTTGTTTTATGGCAATAAGCTTTGTTCTTATTGGTTCAGGAATGTGACTGACAGTATTGCTTCACAGAATGGATATTTTATCTGTTTTGTGAAACAAAACTTTAATTTTGTGGAAAGAATGAATCCTGTACTATAAAATCGTGCTTTGTGTCACAAATACCTATTTTGTCATTCAAATCTAGCTTGACATGCACTAGTTAGTTATACTATTATATATTATTTTTTACATAATACATTCTGTAAGTAACTTTGCACATAAGTGTGTCCGTTACATGGAGGTTATACATTTGTGAGACAGATTGCTTGTTAAAATGTACAGAACGGAGTTTGTGATATAATGACATCCTTTTGTGCACTAACCAGATTTTGTTCTCATGCTTTAATAGAAATAAGTCTTTTGTATATTTTTTTATCTGTGTATGGTCACAAATACTTATGTACCATGAGAGACATTCATTCTGTGTATTAGGGATAGTTTTGTATACAGAATGTATTTGGGACAAACGGCACCCCATAAATAAGAAGCCAAATAATAAAAAATGAAAACAAACTGCAAATTGTCTCAAATTATCACTCTCTACATCATACTAAAAGTTAATCTGAAGGCGAACAATCCCTTTAAACTTTTTTTTCTCAAATTGTATCACTTATTATTGTGTTATATATAGTGCAATACATTTGTATTATTTATGCTCTTAATTAATTACTTATCTAATTGTTTCCAATCTTCAGTTTATTTCCACGGGAAACCAGACTGACTGTTATTGGCGCGTACAGTGCAGCGACCAGATGGCCAAATTCAAAAGGGAGCTCCTCTTCCTCCAGACTTTACGGCACATAGTGGCAGGGGCTGGAAAAAAAAAAATATATGAGGATAATATATATACAAACATTATTAACAAATTCCCAAAAACATTGTACTTTGGGTATGGCAACACTAAGGGGCCGATTCATCAAGGGTCGAATATCGAGGGTTAATTAACCCTCGATATTCGACTAGGAACTAAAATCCTTCGACTTCGAATATCGAAGTCGAAGGATTTAGCGCAAATGCTACGATCGAACGATTATTCCTTCGATCGAACGATTAAATCCTTCGAATCGAACGATTCGAAGGATTTAAATCCAACGATCGAAGGAATATCCTTCGATCAAAAAAACTTAGGCAAGCCTATGGGGACCTTCCCCATAGGCTAACATTGACTTCGGTAGCTTTTAGCTGCCGAAGTAGGGGGTCGAAGTTTTTTTTAAAGAGGCAGTACTTCGACTATCGAATGGTCGAATAGTCGAATGATTTTTAGTCGAAGTAGCCCAAAAAGCACTTCGAAATTCGAAGTTTTTTTAACTTCGAATCCTTCACTCGAGCTTGATGAATCGGCCCCCTAATATTGATTTAGGAATTACCTATTTGCATCTATTGGGACTTTACATATCTTGTAGCTGTACAGCATGGTTTGTGAAGGACATGGTACATCTATAGAAATAAGTCAAATCAACTGGACTTGCTGTGTTTTTTCCTTGAAGACGTTTCACCAGTCATCCAACTGGCTTTCTCAATTCAGAATAACTTGTAAATCTTCCTTGGAGAATATATGTCCTCAGTTGGATGACCGGTGAAACGTCTTCAAGGAAAAAACACAGCAAGTCCAGTTGATTTGACTTATTTAAATAGATGTACAGCATGGGTTTTGACAGGCAGGAGCTGGGGTATGATTGGTTATCCTGTAAAACAGGAACAGTTGTATAGCACCCAACGACGCTGCCAGTCACCTTATAATGATTGTATGGACTGCTGCGCCATCTACTGGCCTATGCTGAATCTGCTACTGAGCGCTAACAGCCAGCCAAGGTGTGGTTTACTTTTACATGAACTTTTATTACGTTATAGAATGGTTAATTCTAAGCAAATTATTTTTTGAATTAGTTGTCGCCTTCTTCTTCCTACTCTTTCAGCTTTCAAATGGGCATCACTCACCCCATCTAAAACAAATGTTGATTAGTTCCTATCATATAGTGCAGAGAACTGAGTGCCGCAGGCTCCCCTGCACAGTCTGGGAATTCAGGGAGCAGGAAGTAGAACAGATGGGCAGGACTAGTAGGGATTTTGCAGAAATTTACAATTTCAAGTAACCACAAATAGCAGATTCCTTCTATATTTAAAAGAGTTTAATGCCCTGGTACATTCTTGTTTTTTACATAAAATGTCTCCTGTAAAGGTAAACAACCCCTTTAATAAACAGTCCAGATTGAATGGCTTCCTTTCTCACACTGGTATGTTTCAAAAATCTGAACGGCACATTTTACCACCTAAATGTCCCCCTGTCTACGTCTCCTGTAAATATCATTATTAGCAGTACAGGCATGAATTCCATTTTCCGGAAATCTGTTATCCAGAAAGCTCGAATTACAGAAAGGCCATCTCCCATAGACTACATTATATCCAAATAATCAGGTCCCGAGCATTCTGGATAAAAGGTCCCATACCTGTAGTACTAAGGTTATTTCTCAATGTATCCTTTCAAAAGAAGAAAAAAAATATAGAGCACACCTATTCAAAAAAATAAGACCACTGTTTATTGGTTCATTAAAACCACAAGTGGCTGCTGTGCCTAATGCGTTTCGAGAACATCCCTTAATCATAGGCTTAATTGGATGACATTAGTCAGTTTAATTTATACATTTGCAAACGGCATTATCTATAGGTCGAATGCAGTAAATAGTAATACATAGTGAAAACATATTGGAACACAATATAATCATAAAAACAATATATTGTGAAACTAAAGTAAAAATTTATAATGAGTGACAACTGGAGACAATATGTACCTACTTGTATATTATACACAGAGATGTAAATAACCATAACTTCCCTCATAAAAATTTGAACAAACAAAAAAGTTTGCATATTAACACAGGATTCCAGAACCTGCCTAGGTAAAATGTATTTCAATGTAATTAGAGATTTCAATGGGTGAGTGAATTATCCTTTTAAAGTGGCAGAAAACTATTTTTGGTTGTATAAATATGTGATGGATAGAGAATAATGTAGTAGTGTACAAGCTCAGTAATGTTTATTTATTTATTTTAGTGTTCACATGTTTTTACTAATAAAATAACAAAGGCAGCAGTTAATAGCAATATTATCAAGACTTTAAGTTTGCCATTGAACTTTTTATAAGGTTATGTAATAAAAGTCACTACGTTTGCCCAGGGGCAGTAAACCATAGCAACCGTTCAGCAGGTAGAATTTCCTAGGTACCCGTTTAAATGCAAGCATCTTATTAGTTTTCATTGGTTACTGCTCATGGGCAAACTTAGTGCCTTATATTACATATGGGAGTTAGGATTCAGCTGAATCAAAATTCTTGATAATGTGCCACGGTTGTTCGCACAACAAATTCTGGATTAGGTGCATTTCCAGATCTGTATTGAACTTTCAACTGGTGGCATCCTTTTAAGAAAACAAAATTGGAGCTGTGTCTCATTTCGGTAAGGATCTACTCTTTCTTAAACTGGCCCTTGTATTTTATGATATCTTCATGTAATTCTCCAATACTTGTCTCGAGACCTGTCAATCAGTGCACCATTAAACATGCAGGGGAACATTACAGGGGTGCATTATAATTAACTAAATGACCTTGGGCTATGGATTTAAAAGTACACATTTACAGGGTTGGCAGACAAACTACAGCTCAGTCCAGCCTGGTCTGAAAAGGTACTGGGCAAGAAAAACTGATGAATAAATAACTAATGATTTTAAGGGTTAAATAACTTTGGGCCACTGATTTCTAGCTATTATATTTACACAGTTACAGGCTGGCCAAAAAGGCTGAGTAGGAAAAGTGGCATCAAAATGGGCATTCTACCATTTTGAAGAAATAACAGGGGTGTTGAAGGGGGTTAAATGATTTTGAGCCACTGATTGAAACCTATACATTTGCAGGGATGACCTGCATTATATACATGTCATTTCAGCCTGGCCTGAAAGGGTTCTGGGCAGGAAAAGTGGCATCCAAGTAGGCATTTTTGCAATTCAGCCTTTTTGAATAGGTAACAGGTGCTGAATGAGTTAAATTATGTTGGACCACTGATTTTAAACCTATTTATTTGCAGCCAGGGGTGCCCATTCATTGCTTGCACCCCATTTCAGCCAATGGGTCTTGGCAGGAAAAAGTGGCATCAAAACTAGGCATCTTAGCAATTTTGACTTTTTGAATTAAGTAATTGACAGAAACCTATATATCTGCAGACAGGTATGCCCTGCATTGTATGCACACATATATTTGCAGCATTGTATGTACTCCATTTCATCTCGGCATGCTTCTAGGAAGATAAAATGGCACAACTTGGGGCATTTTTATGATTTTGCCATTTTGAACAAGTAACAGGGCTGCTGAAGGTGTTAAATTACTTTGGGCCACTGATTTAAAGCTATATATTTGGAGGCAGGAATGTGCCTTGTTGTATGCACCCCATTTCAGCCTGTCCCAATATGGTTCTGGGCAGAACACCTCTGTGCAATTCAGCCTTTTTTGAATAACTGATGAGGCAGTGCTGTGAAAAAAACGCCTGCCTTTTTTTCCCCACTGTTCCCATGACAACGAGCCCCCAATTTAGTGGGTTATCCCTGGCTGTAAATATATAGGTTATATGCAGTGACCTAAAGTCATTTAGCCCCATTTAAAATGGACCTGTCACCCAGACAAAAAAAAGCTGTATAATAAAAGTCCTTTTCAAATTAAACATGAAATCCAATTTCTATTTTTTTTATTAAAGCATTCATAGCTGTTGTCAAGCTCATTAAAAATCTCAGCTGTCAATCAAATATTGTCTGCCACTCTTCTATGACTATACATAGAGGCGGGGCAGATAATTACTTTCACGTTCCATTCAGCACTTTCTAGATGTCACTGCTCTCCACACATTCCCCTGTTCTCTTTACCATTTAATTGTGTACCCAGGGCATGGGAATGGACATCCGGTCCCTCATTCTGGTGCACAAACAAGATTCTGAGATGATGCAAGACTTGCCTTAATAACAGTGTCCACAAAATGGCTCCTGCCTGCTTGCTATACTTTTGAATTCCCAGACTGAAGGAAACAAGACTCAAATAATTTATATAGTGTAATTAAAGTTCATTTTGCTTGACTAATGTGATAAAATTGGATTTTTTTGGGGTGACAGGTCCCCTTTAACACCCCTGTCACTTATTCAAAGGCAGAATTGCAAAGATGCCCACTTGGATGCCCTTTTTCCTGTCCAGAAACTGTTCAGGTCAGACAAACAAGATGTATACAATGCAGTGCATCTGTGGCTGCAAATATATAGTCAGAAGCCTTGAGTCATTCAGCCCTTTCAATCATGCTACTTATTCATTGTATCAAATAAGAAACTGACACTGCCTGCCCAGAACTGTTTTGAGCCAGGCTGGAATGAGTTTAATCCTATCCCAAAACGTCTTTAGGGACACGCTGTCTATAAATGTGTACTTTTAAATCTGTGGTCCAATTACTTATTAACTGACTGAAGAAGAAACCAACTTCAGGCTCCAATAAGAAACCAACTTCAAAGCTATAAAAAAGAAATACACCAAAAATACAGTCTGTCACTAAGAGAGAACACATGGTCTATTATATGCCCAATGCTTTTACATGATCTATCTGACTCCCTGTGATTGCCTATGAGGGGGCTGCCATATTTGTGCAGCAGGAGCCTGTTAGCATTAGACACTCTGACAGGCTGAGATGAGACAGTCAGGTTGGCAAAATAGTCAGTTTTAGGAACTTCAACTAACAATTACTTACAAAAACAAACCTCTCGGCAAAAAAGAATCAGCATGACCTATAGCCGGTAACTTTTAATGTACATTCATGTTTTAAAAAGTAGTTTTTTAGTGTCAGTATCACTTTAATCAAACGGAACAAATCTTGCTCAATTGATATTTTGGCCAGATATCAGTTGGGTGGGCCTGTCAGAGGGCCCCATATACAGGCAAAAAAGCTGCCAAATTATTGAAAATTAAATGGCCCCAATTGGCATCTTAAATATGCCCATGTATGGCCACCTCAAGGTAAAGGTACCTGCTCCCACTATAGCACTGTGCTGCAAAGAGTACGGACTAAGTCAAATCTTAATTTAAGGTAAAACTACTAACAGGACCCAATTAGTGCACAGCAGAACTGCCACCTCAGGACTCCTGCTGAACAAATCCTGGGCATATTGCCTGTGATAACCCAACGCAAGGGGTAGTAGGACTAGAAGAATCCACACAGATGCCAGATAGGGTTGCCACCTTTTCTGAAAAAAAAAAATACCAGCGACCAGCCTTCCTATATATTTATCTTTTTTCCCTATTACTAACATCATGGGATCAGCCGTGGTTTTTATCGGCCATGCCGGTAAAATACCGGCCAGGTGGCAACGCTAATGCCAGACTACAGGGTAGAACTCTGCTTTAAAGGAGACATATGAAAATGAAGCCTGTCTTTGCTTGAGTGACTGCCTGGCTGTGATTGGCTGTCCCACTCCTACTGTGCTTCTGGCAGGGACCGTTAGGACACGCCCACCCCTCATTTCAAACAGGGACCAGAGAACATCTAAAGGGAGCTCAAATAAAGGGGCTATTTTTAAAGATAATATAAATTTTTAGCACCATGTAAAAGCAACACCGTATATTACTCATAATTGCCGACAAAATTAGGGTTTTTTCACTTATCCTATATGTCTCCTTTAAACCTGACTGTTCTCTCCACATACCCTTTAATTCCCCCTTCCTGTCCCCATAAGTTTTCTCATTACTACGCCCAGTTAACATTCTTACAGGAATGGATAGAATAATATTACATTGCACAGGCCCGGACTGGCAATATGTGGGTTCTGGCAAATGCCAGAGGGGCTGCTATAAGGTGCCATAGAAAGTCAGTATTAAATGGCCTGGTGGGGGTCTGTTTGGGCCTCTGTGTACCTGAAATGCCAGGGCCTATTTTAATTCTCAGTCCAAACCAGCGATGCAGCAACTATTGACAGGATTTACACAATCCTTCTAGGCCTGAGATTATTCAGATTTACTATATCTAATACAGACTTCTCAATGCATTCTTGGCCCTGCCCAGTCCCCAATTATAGGGTTGCCACCTTTTCTGGAAAAAAATACCGGCCTTCCTATATATTTATCTTTTTTCCCTATTACCCTATCCCCAAACAGGAAAATAAACCGTCCAACACATAAATCCCTAACCTATGGACTGAAAAAGGACTAAAATACACACCTTATGAAACTAAAGAACCAAGCAGTGCCATAACAAACCCCACTTTTTGCATAAATGCTGTAGTATAGCCCTTTTCCTAGAATGATCACGTGAGCTCACGCGTCCCACGACCCCGAACTAAGGACACGTGACTAAACGACCCCTAACAAGAGGCCATAGTGGTACAACCACGCTTGCCCATTACATTATAAAATATAGACGAGTCGGCGGGCGTTTCCATCCGCACGCTCTTCAGGTTGGATAAAAAAAAAAAATTACTTCAGCGCCCTCTATTTTTTATTGATTGTATCGCTGTAGACGGTGCATGGGATTCTAGAAAGATCGATTACGCTGCTTCCTTTCTGTGCTACAATCACTTCCTCTACACGAAACTCGAGGTCATGTGGTACAAGAAAGTCAAACCTGATTAGAAGGGACCAGGAAGCTTTCCCAACCAATTGCTTATCGCCCCAGAACTCACATGAACCAATCATAGCAATCCACGAAGTGAAGGCCCTAGGAAGGTGCACGCCCTTCTATATGATCGACAGTTCAGGTAACCAATGAATCGCTAAATTGTAGCGGAAGACGCTGTGTACTTTTGCTTGCTAGCCAATAGCATACGCGCTAGGAAGGTGGAGTCGAGAGAGGGTTTTTCAGACAACAGCGCCCCTCTTTTATAGCTTATCGCTCCACCCCAGTTCGCTTCACTCTAGGCTGGGCACGTGACGGGGTTCTTGCTGCAGCGGCGGACTTGGAGGGCGCCGGTGTGCTGGGGAGGCTGAGTCACTGTGGTGAGTGTGTGATGGCTGAATTCATTTACAAAAGGCTTCTTTAAAAGTGCGCGATAATTCCTGATAGACTGAGGGGGAAAAAAAAACAGGCCCTGCTGTAGTTCGGGGACAAGGGCCGGTCACCATCCCTATCTCTCTGGCCCTCGCATCTTCATTCATTTGTAGGAAGTGTCACTTTACCCAGCCTTGAAAGGACAACTGTAACCACAACAATGTTTGCACCCTGTAACAAAACCTCACTCTCTAACCGTCTTATATACAATATACATTCGTTTAAAACAAAAAAATATGAGGTTATTTGAAAATGTAATTCCTATTGAAATCACTCTCTGATTTAATCTCTGCACTGCTGGCCCTGACTCCTGAAACAATGTAGCAGAAGGTAACTGATGGTTCCTTTAAGGCAGTTTATCTGCAGATTGTTTGGTGAATAGAGCCCTGTGTGACCAGAGGCCTAGTAAAAAAAACAAAAAACACCTCTATTATTGCTATATAGATAGTAGTCCAAGGACATAGAAAATTCTGCAATCAATGTGGCCGAAATCCTGACAAATTCAGCGCCTTTTGACAAGGAAATCCGTCTGTATGTGATTTCAGAGGCTGCCATTGTTATAATGAAAGGCAGGGAAATCAGCCTTAGGGTTGTTGCACTTTAACACCCACATAAAGTGTGCCATATACAGGCAGTTACTGCTGTGGCCTTCCCTACTCCTGAGCAAGTCACCAGCCTCTGGGCTGGCCTAGAATTATGGCTACTCTGATCATTATCTGAGCTGGGCTCAATTAAGTGGCAGCCTGGATATTCTGCATCAGGCTATGGCTGCAGTCCTCTACTGAAGGGATCCAGTTGCCCTGGGGACAAATGTCATCACAAATCGGGCCCACTGCTTGCTTCGATAAATTAGAGAAAGATCTCATGTAGTGACCTTTTAATCATTTACGGCTATGGATGCTGGAAGTTAAAGGGATACTGTCATGGGAAAAAAAAATTTTTTCAAAATGAATCCGTTAATAGTGCTGCTCCAGCAGAATTCTGCACTGAAATCCATTTCTCAAAAGAGCAAGCAGGTTTTTTTATATTCAATTTTGAAATCTGACACGGGGCTAGACATATTGTCAATTTTCCAGCCGTCCCAAGTCATGTGAGAAAAGGATTTCAGTGCAGAAGTCTGCTGGAATAGCACTATTAACTGGTGCGTTTTGTTTTTTTTAAAAAAAAAAAACGTTTTCCAATGACAGGATCCCTTTAAAGGCTAACAGAAGAAACCTTGAGGGTCGCATAAACAAGATGCCTACTTTGTATATATTTATCTCCTGTCATCGACATTAATGAAAATCTCCTGTCATTAGTCGCGATAGGCCTAAGTATGCACATTTCTAGCATTTTTGTGCTGAAAACTGATTTTTTTTTATTAAGAACTACAAGGATTCAATAAAAAAACTTTTGGAGACTCGCTTGTTCTTCAGAAAGTGTGTATTTATTCCATATCATTCAGCATGACAACAAATTGCACATCATACACTGTATTGGTATCATGCTGAATGATATGGAATTAATACACACACACACACACACTTTCTGAAGAACAAGTGGGTCTCCAAAAATATTTTTATTTAACAATTTACAGGTAGGAAGGTACCAGAATTTCCCACTTGTGCCCCATTGTTTTTTGCTTTGTATTATAAAAGGTACAAGGGTATCAGGTATTTTTTTTTTTTTTTTGCTGGCTGGAAAACACTGTGTGCCAGTATCCTTAAACAGGCCGGAAAAACCTTTTACCTATTGTTGTAATCACAAAAAAAAATCATATTTATTTATCTAAGCAAGCGACATTCTTGGTGCTTGTGAGCTTGATAATTAGATTGCCAGTATGTTACCCCCCTCCCCTTATCACTTGGTTGTGATTGTTATGGTTTACAGATAAGGAGGAGTCTATTATGCATAGGAATTCTGTGTGCACTAGTGATCTACCTCGCAAGGACCAAACATGAAGTAGTTTCAGCTTCCCTGTTTGCACTTAAAAGCTCATAAAATTCTGAAAAAATAGAACATTCATTGCGCTCTTGGAACCTGGGATATACTGCCCCTTTAAGGTGCACAGTAGAGAACTCTGCAGCACACCCTGCTCACGCCTCCCAGAAATGCCTTGAGCAGGGTCAACCCCTGCATGTTTATTATGGAAAATGTAACATTTCTAGCCTTAAGGTAGGCCATATACATATTTATAAAATGACTGGGGCAGCAATTCTCACCATTTCGTTCGGTTCACCGATCTGACCTCCTGCAAAATGTTATCTGCTGGTGATATCTATTGTGTATGGTCAATCATTTGCTATTCAATACTTTTGTCAGCCTATTTATGACCTCTTTTAGGGCTATGGCACAATAGGAGATTAGTTACCCGCAATAAATCTTCTCTTCTGAAGTCAACTTATCTCCTTCAAATGCTTTCCCAACGGAAATCATTTAAATCGCTGGTAGGAAAACATATGCATTGCTTTCCAAAGATGCCTGAAGTTTCCTTGCGAGGAAAGGAAAGAAAAATTGATGCGTATATTTTCCCTCCGGCAATTTATATTATTGTCAGTGGGAGGATATTAGATCTACATGGAGTGTTTTAATTGAATTAAGTGCTATGATCTTCACAGTTACATTCAGATGTGCAGAGAAGCGGTGATCTCTGTATAAAATAAGCTAGGTGCTTCTCTATAACATACCTAATTATTGCCAAATAAACTGCTTATGTAGACCTGTATACCACATGGTTTGATATTTCCTCATTCTGTTTCCAAAATACCCAAACCAATGGTGAAGCTTGACCATGTAGATTTTTTTTTTATATATATATATATTTTTTTTTTTGAAGTGATACATCTCAGAGGAGGCCATCTGGTCAAATAGAACAGCAGGTTTGCACCTGTTTGCATTAGCCCTTCACCCCCAGCCATCCATTAGCATTTTCAAAGCAGCTCTTGCTTAATCCTTAGATTATGTAGACATAGATGTTTGTCCCCCACCAGTTTGTGAATGCATTTTAAAACCATTGTAAGCCTTATGCAGGCATTGTGTTGATAAATACTAGTGACCTGTGAATCAACTCAATGACCAGAAATGCATTTGCTGCTCTCGTGCTGTGTGATCTGATCAGCTGCTCCCTGCTTTAATATATGACCAATCATCCATGCTTCTCGCATCCGCCCCTGATTGAGCAGTTTTGTTAGTGTCCTGTTTAATATGAATGAGCAGATGACTAGAGGAGAACTGCCCCGATTACCTCGAGGTGCGTCACTATCTCTCCTCAATTTTCTAGATTTTGTCTTTATGAATGTTGATGGTTTAAAACAGTCTCCTAATTTGACTGCTGCTACAGTGGTCAAGTTAGGATGATGCAGTCATCTCAATTCATCCCAATGGGACCTTTGCAGACACAGTGTGAAAGGAAAGAATCGACTCACTGGTGTAGTCCTAGAACATTCGGATTTTCTAACTGTCCAGATATTGGTTAGGCAGGCTGTCATTATGTGCACCTACGTGGTCTGTGTGGCCTCTTTTATTCTTATCTAACTTTTAAAGCTATATTGTTAGGCCTTTAGCCACCGGAGATAGGAATAGTATGTATTAACCACACACAAACTAAAACATTTTAGGAAATATATGCTATACTGTTCTACAAAAAAGCAGCCTACAGATTAGAGGGCCTGCTGTATAGCAGCAACGCTTAAATTCTCTATAATTAGTCCAATTTATGGCCCTTCAAGATGAAATACAAGTATGGGACGGGACCTGGGGTTTTCCGTATAACAGCTCTTTCTATAATTTGGATTTTCATAATTTACATCTACTAGAAAATCATATAAATATTAAATAAACCCGATAGGCTGGCTTTGCTTCCAATAAGGATAAATTATGTCTTAGTTGGGATCAACTATTACAAAGAAAAAGGAAATAATATTTTTAAAATGTGGATTTGTATAAAATGGAGTCTATGGTTTCCGTATAACTGATCCCATAAGTGTACTGAACTATACAGCAACCTTATTTAACCTTATGATGGTATTCAATTTGTAGTGATTAGTTAATGATGAATCCTTTTTACTATTCATATACAGAAATGATTGACTTAAAGAGATACTGACCTCAGAAATGAAGCATTTTCTTCCATGAGTGCTCTTGGCTATTTGAGCATTAAGACCGCACCTCTGTTTACTTAATTTTAATTGTATACAGTTAATTTAAATCCTATTTTAATTCTTTATACACATAAAGTACAGCTATAAGATTGTACACAAATCAGAAAATTTATTTATTATGCTTAAAAGACAAGGGAAAAATAGGGGGTGCCTGAGAGCATAGGCTGGTTGTCCTGAATAAGTTGGATTTTCAGCGTGAACCTGGCCCAGGGCCACATAAAAGAACTAAGATGAGAAGACGCTTGTGATATTGATGCCTTACAATTGCCATTGATTTAACCAGTCGTATTTTTAAATCTTTCCATCTGGTCTAGATCATGGATCTGAAATGGTTTCTGTTAGTGACTCTTCTGGTGCTTGGTGTAGTAACAATAAAGGCTCATGACCATCACGACCATGACCACGATCATCATGACCACGATCATGACCACGATCATGACCACGACCATGATGATGACGATGGGCTGGACATTGATGATGACCTAGAAAATCCCGAAGAATTAAAACCAGAGACCAGCCTGCCTCCTCCTGCTCCCAAGGTATAAAATAAAACTACATTTGAGTGCACCTTTTTGCTATTGTTGCAGAAAGCATTTCCACCCCCCTGCTGCCCCTAAAATTCTTGCCTAAATAAATACAACTGTAAAATTTCTCTGTGGCGGAGCTATATTTTCACGTTTGGTAAATATACTCTTTAGTGTTGACTGTAGACATTAGTTTGATTTTTTTTTTCCTTCTAAATTTGTTAAATTCAAATGAAATGAAAATATTCTTTGTTTTTCAGGTGACTTACAAAGCCCCGGTCCCAACAGGAGATGTCTATTTTTCAGAATCATTTGACAAAGGAACTTTGGATGGGTCAGTATAACCAATGTAGTAATTTTAGATCCTCTCCGAATAACCATAAACGTTTAGTTTTCTTAAACTATGTTGTGGGGTGAGCCTGTGTTTGGATATACAACTTAAGGCTTCCCACCTCTTTATATATCACATGTTCAGAGATTCAGGGCTATTTTTCCAGTAACTGATTGTAGTAATGATTGGAACAGGAGGAAGAAACACACTTAGAATATGGTAAAGTTTTCTTAGAATGCAACTAATGGTATGGAGCAGGCCCGGACTGGCAATCTGTGGGTTCTGGCAAATGCCAGAGGGGCTGCTATATGATCCCATAGAAAGTTAACTTATAGTGGGCTGGTAGGGGGCTGTTTGGGTCTCTGTACTTGGAATGGCAGGGCCTATTTTTACTCCCTGTCCAGGCCAGGTATGGAGTGTCTGGCCTTTGTCCTGTTTTGATTGCTGTTTTAATTATCAACCAATAAAGTAAGTGCTTTAAAAGAACAAGATTGTTTTAAGATTCTCTTTATCCCCTACATTGAATCAAGCCCTAATGCATATGCAGGTATGACATCTGTTATCTGAAAACCCAAATTATGGAAAGGCCTTCTCTCATAGACCCAATTTTATCTTAATTTTGAACACTATTTCTTTTTTTTCTCTGTAATAATAAAACAGGAGCTCGTACCTGCTCTAAACTGAGATACAATTAATTCTTGTTGGAAGCAAAACCAGCCTATTGGGTTTATTTAAAGTTTACATGATTATCTAATAGACTAAAGGTATGAGGATCCATTAGCCGGAAAACACCTCGGGTCTTGAGCATTCTGGATAACGGCTCCCATACCTGTACTAGCAATTCTACATATTTACCGTTAAAGGGAATGTCAACCCAAAAAATGCATTTTTGCCTAGTAAAAGGAAACATAATTCTAATCAACTTACATTTATTACAGATTTTCTATGTTCGTTTGTTATTTGTATATGTATTGCTATTGAAAGCAGTGTTTGTCCCTGTTTATTCACTGCCCTGATGTCTAAGACTGTTGATACAATGTAAGACAAGGCAGCCGCTTAACACACAACTGTCTTTGCTGGTGAACTAAGACTTTTGCAACATTGTTTAAACAGTAACAACCAGGAGTTAAAGGGGTTGTTCACCTTCAGAACTTTCAGTTCAGTTATTTTCAGATTGTTCATCACAAATAAAAAAATTTTCAGTTGCTTTCTATCTTCTATTGTTTTCCCAACATTTAAGTTTAAAATGTAATGTTCCAGTCTCTGTCTATCTGGCAGCTCAGTGATCCAGGAACAATTAGTTAATACATTTCTCAGCAGCATCTCTGGAGTATTAGCAACTATTGTATCAATTCTAACAGCTGCCTTAATGAAACCCAGGGATTCTGCTCAGCAGGGACAAAGATAACAAATGTATCAACTAAATGCATCAATTTAAAACGGTTAAACGGTTGGGGACCCCCCCCCCTTCCCATAGCTGCTTTAGAAGGTGAAAATGAAACTTTACACTTCAGTATTAGGAAAACGATCACAAATAGAAAGTGGTTGAAAGCATCAAAATGGACAATATACCAGCTTACAGTCTTTATATCTACGTTGTTTTGTAACCGCACCCCCCCCCCACCAATAACTTCAAAATAGCTGTAGAATTAGTTCCAAACGATAACCCATGTTTCAGCCATCTTTTCATACTGCTGAGAATCAGGTTGAATTTTTATCCGTTATAGTGTTGAGTATAATATTGTGTTTTACTCTGTAGGTGGGTTCTTTCCAAAGCCAAGAAAGATGACACGGATGAAGAGATTGCCAAATATGATGGTAATGGCTCCTTCTCAAATGAACGAGGTTCTATTGCCGCAAGATATTTAACTGTGTTGTTACTAGTAGTCACCTTTAAATTGTAGGTTACTGCAGTAGTACTGTTTTAAATTGTAACTGCTACTGTTCCTGCGTTCAGTCCGAGACCGGACTCTGCAGTGTTTCCTGTGTTACAGAACTCAGCCCAACCTACTAAATGAGAGAGCCTCTACAACTCTGGGGTTTATTCTTCCCTGGCGTTTTAAGCTGTTTACAAAGAAATGTGTATAACCTGGTTTTTGAAAGTATATAGTAGACTCACCATACTGAATGTTGGGTTCAGGCGCACATGCCCCAGGCTTTCAGCTAGAGGAGAAATCTATAATCCACCATTAGACAAAAATGGACTGGAACAAAACCGGATCTCCGGCAAATAATTGCTGTTTAAAAGTATTTATTGTACATACAGTATATTACATCTGCCAAAGAGCCTTAGGCTTTTGCTGTCAAGAGAATACGCCTTGTGTGCCACGGCCTTAAACAAGTTTAGCAGATTTATGTTTCAAACACAGTAAAGTTATAAATTAGTCGTTCCTTTACCCACTCATTTTTATCCTGTTAGAATTCTAAATAACTTTTGCTTTTTTTTTTTTTTGACTTGGTTCTATGAAACTTTTTATATTGTCTTTATTGGCTGGCCACAAGATTCCTTATCACCACCCAACACCCTCCTCTTGTCTTATTGTGCCTTTACAATCCTGAAGAGACATAAGGCCTAGCAGTCCAGTGGTTGTGGAATATCATTGGGGTACTGGCCAGCCAAACAGGGCGTTGCATGCAGCTCTTTATAGCTGGGAGCTGTTTTGCCTTGGCATATACATTACAAATAGCAGGGGACATTTTTACCCATAAAGAGGATCACTGCACCAGAGGCCACCCCAGACTAGAATAAAAGAACTTTCATTTGAAGCAGCTTAGCTGGTTCTTCCCAGTGAGGTTGTGGAATGCACTGCCGGGTGATTTTGTAATGGCTGATTCTGTTAATGCCTTTAAGAATGGCTAGGATTTCTTGGACAGACATAATATCAAAGGCTATTGTGATACTAAACTCATTAGTTAGTAAAGATACGGGTGTATATAATTTATGTGAAGGTATGGAGGAGTGTGTGTATGGATGCTGGGTTTTCATTTGCAGGGGTTGAACTTGATGGAATTTGTCTTTTCTCCTAGTCAGCTTGGGGGACACAGGGACCATGGGTATAGCTAGTACCACTAGGAGGCAGGACACAACCCTAAAACAAAACTGACTCCTCCTTCACTAGCTATACCCCCAGTAGGCGGAGCTTAGGTCAGTTTGAGTTGTGTCCTCAGGAGGTTAGGACGTTTTTTATTTTTTGCTCATCCTTTTATGTCAGCTAAGCTGACACCAGGGGCAATGCGGACCCTTTACACTGCGTAAAGGCTCTAATGTCATCCCCCAACGTGGGAGCCTGTCTCCGGGGTCACCTTGTGCTCTGGCACAGACCATCCAGCTCTACTGATGTCTCCCTTTCCTTGCAGGAGGAGCAAGCTGGCCGGCAGACAAGGAGAGTACTGGATGCCGTGGGCTTGAGGTAAGTCTGAATCCTCAGCCCCTATCCCTCCCATACCTGACAGGGCGCCAGTTTCTTCCCTATTCCCCTACAAGCCTATTAGGGCTGGGACTTATCCAGGGGGCGCTCAGGCAGAGCGCTCTATGGGCGCTGAACTTTTGTCTCATTCCCCAGGGGTGTGTGTGTATTACACGCAGCGGGTATGTCAGGCCGTAGGGTAGCGCCGCCATTACTACAATTGTACGGAGCGGCGCTTCCCTTCTTCCTTCCTTGGCGGTTTTTTTCCTGCGCTGCGCACACGCGCGCATGCGCAGCTCTGCCACTGACGCCATACGCGTCTCCGCCCCTCAGTGCGTGCCGCCATCTTGCAGCATAGGAGCGCACTGTGCAGATTCACGCGCTTCCTCTTCTCTCACACAAGGGCTGCACGCAGGGGCACAGGGACCTCCACAGTACTCTCTGCCTTACCCGACCAGGCTACTTCTCCTTCCCTGCCTATACCTCGCAGGTTAGTGTGTAGCTCATATATTGGGGGTGAGTAAGGTTTTTTGCTTGAACCAAAGTTCAACTACCTCTGACGCTTCCTAGCCATTATCATGTCTGAGGGGCCAAGTGAGGGCCTTTTTTCCAGGGCAGCACCCAATGCTTCTGTTACTTATTTGGCCTGTGCCAAATGCTGCAAACGTTTGCCACGGGGCCACAAGGACCCCTTATGTACAAAATGCAAGCCTCAGGTTACTGAACCCTCAGTTCTTACTCCACCTCAGGGGAATCAGTCTCAACAAGGTGAATCCCCAGCCTCCAGCAGACATGCTTCCCCGATCAGAGGACCTTCTACTCCAGAATGGGCTTCTCAATTGGCCACCGGAATTCCAAAATTGGCTCAGTCACTAGATAAACTACTTTCCCGTCTAGATAACCCTAGGCATAGACCTTCCAAACGTAGAGCCCCTTCTCCATTCGATGATGACAGCGATTCTCCTCCCAGACATCAGTCTCCCTTTCCACCAGACTTTGAGGATGAGGACCGCTCAGATGGGGAACTTTCTTGTGGTTCTGGCCATGATGCGGAGGATTCACATAAATTTTCCTCAGAATCCGTGGATTCCTTGATTTCCTCTGTATTGGAAACTCTTAACCTCCAAGAAACGGAGGCCACAGCTGAATCCTCAAAGGCTCTTTTTAAAAGACACAGTAAAACATCACCTGTTTTTCCTTCTCATTCTCAGCTTGACCAGCTTATTCAACACGAATGGGACAAACCAGAGAGATGCTTCCAAGCAAACCGACGTTTCCTTAAGCAATATCCTTTCCCGGCTGATATCACTGACAAGTGGTCGTCCCCGCCATCAGTCGATGCTCCTGTGTCTCGACTTTCCAAAAATACGGCACTGCCAGTCCCTGACGCTTCGTCTTTCAAGGACTCTATGGACAAGAAATTAGAGAGTTTGCTACGTTCTGTTTTCTCTGCTTCGGGTTCATCCCTTCGTCCAGTCATTGCCATGGCGTGGGTCAGCAGGGCCATACAATCCTGGTCCGATACACTCATCGCTGCTATAGCGGAGGGAGCTCCGCGTCACGAGCTGTCTCAATTAGCCTCACAAATTAAGGAAGCGAACGACTACTTATGCGAAGCTTCACTAGACGCAACACAGGTCATCAGCAGGTCATCAGCTCTTGCAGTTGCTGCACGAAGATCCCTTTGGATGAAATTATGGTCCGCCGACCTTTCCTCCAAAAAGTCTCTTACCTCCATCCCCTTCAAGGGTAAGCTTCTCTTCGGACCTGACCTCGATAAGATCATTAGCCAAGCTACCGGAGGTAAGAGCACTCTGCTACCACAACCAAAGGCTCGTCCCACCTTTCGTAGAGGAAAGTTTTTTCGTGTCCCCCACTCCAAGGGATCGAGATCTTCTTCTCCTCCACGAACATCATTCACGAACAAGGGTCGGTTTGGGAACAAGCAACGACCTTCCTGGCAAAACCGGAAGCACACCTTTAAGTCCACAGACAAGACTACCTCAGCATGACGCTATGTCCCTGAGTACAACGCCAGTGGGGGGGAGGTTACGACTTTTTTCAGAAACGTGGGTTACTATCACCCAAGACTCATGGATTCAAGAGGTCGTCACCAGAGGTTACCACCTAGAGTTTTCTTCTCCTCCCCCTCCACGGTTCTTCATGTCACGCCTTCCGCAGGAGCCAAACAAACGATCAGCCTTCCAGAATGTGATTGCCAGTCTTCTTCTCGCAGAAGTTATTATTCCCGTACCTCCTGCGGAGCAATTCAAGGGATACTAATCAAATCTTTTCGTAGTCCCCAAAAAGGACGGATCTGTTCGACCTATCCTGGACTTAAAAGAGCTAAACAAATTTATCCGTCCTCGCAAGTTCAAGATGGAATCCCTGCGGTCTGTCATCGCAGCGATGTCACCAGGCCAATTCCTCATGTCTCTCGACATAAAGGACGCTTACCTACACGTGCCCATTTTCCCTCCGCATCAGAAATTCTTGCGGTTTGCCTTCAAAAATCGTCATTTCCAATTCACGAGTCTGCCCTTCGGCCTCACGTCGGCTCCCAGAGTCTTCACCAAAATTATGGCGGCAGCCACGGCAGAGCTTCGCAGCGCAGGGATAAACATCACTCCCTACCTGGACGATCTGCTGATCAAGGCACCTTCCCTTCAAGAGGCTCAACAATCTCTTCGGACCTCCATCATCAAGCTGCAGGACCTGGGCTGGGTTCTAAACCTCACCAAGTCTTCACTAGTACCCAGCCACTCCATGATTTTTCTGGGTATGACGTTCAACACTCAATCACAAACGATCTCTCTTCCTATGGAGAAAGTCATCTGCCTGCAGAAGCTGGTGACGACACTACTCCAAAAGCCACGTCACACAGCGAGATTCTGCATAAAGGTTCTGGGAGTCATGGTATCCTCGATCGAAGCAGTGCCATTTGCTCAATTCCACCTCAGGGAACTTCAGTGGGACATTCTCTCATCCTGGAAACGAAAATCGCTTCTACAGGAGATTCAACTTTCTCAGCTGACGAGATCCTCTCTCCTCTGGTGGTTACAGATCCCACATCTCACCAAGGGGAAACGTCTAGGGGAACCCTGCTGGCGCATTCTGACAACGGATGCGAGTCTCTTCGGCTGGGGAGCAGTTCTCGAGGGCCAGTCTACCCAGGGACGGTGGTTGCAATCCGAACGCCGGTTGCAGATCAACCTGCTCGAGATTCGTGCCATACGGCTGGGTCTCCTCCACTGGCAACACGTCCTCAAAGGCCAAGCGGTGAAGGTTCAGTCCGACAACTCAACGGCTGTGGCCTACATCAACCACCAGGGCGGTACAAGAGGCAGGGGAGCACTCAACGAGATAAAGCTGATCTTTCGGTGGGCCGAAGCTCAACAAGTTCACTTGTCGGCCATCTACATCCCGGGGTTGCTGAATTGGGAAGCGGACTTTCTCAGCCGTCAGTCCCTAGACCCGGGCGAGTGGTCCCTAAACGACGACGTCTTCCAGGAGTTAACGCTAAAGTGGGGCGTCCCAGAAGTAGACCTCATGGCGACCAGGCACAACCGGAAGGTTCCGCAGTTCCTGGCTCGCTACCGAGATCCCCTGGCTCACAACGTCGATGCCATAACGGCTCCCTGGCCCTTTCGGCTGGCATATGCCTTTCCACCTCTGCCACTCATCCCCAGAACCATCAGAAAGCTTCAAAGAGAAAGGACCACCCTCATTCTGATTGCTCCACGGTGGCCCAGACGGGCTTGGTTCTCGGATCTCCTCACTCTATCCGTGGCAGAACCGTGGACCTTACCGTCAATTCCAGACCTTCTCACCCAGGGACCGATCCGGCACCCAAACCTAAGCAACCTCTCCTTAACGGCATGGCTCTTGAGACCAAGATCCTAACCCAAAAGGGTTTTTCTGCAGCGGTTGCACACACTATGTGTGCAGCACGGAAACCGATTTCAGCCAAGGCGTATTATAGGGTTTGGTCCACCTACCGCCAGTGGTGCTCTAAATCCAAGGTGACGTTCCGGACCTTATCCATACCGCACATCCTGGAGTTCCTGCAAGACGGTCTCTCCATGGGCCTGTCCTTGGGGTCTCTGAAATCCCAGATCTCTGCCCTTTCGGTTCTCTTCCAGAAACGGCTCGCTCTCCTTCCAGACGTCAAGACCTTCATGCAGGGAGTAGCTCATGTCGCTCCGCCAGTTCGCGCACCAGTTCCTGTGTGGGATCTGACCTTGGTTTTACATGCTCTTCAACTGCCTCCATTCGAACCACTAGCTTCTGTGCCTCTCCAGTGGCTCACCTGGAAGGTCGTTTTTCTACTAGCCATCGCCTCTGCGAGACGTGTCTCTGAACTCAGTGCACTATCCTGTACAGCTCCTTACCTCATCTTCCATCATGACAGGGCTGCTCTTCGGACTATTCCATCCTTCCTACCGAAGGTCGTCTCGGAATTTCACCTTAATCAGGAAATTGTCCTGCCGTCTTTTTGTCCTGCTCCAGCGAACCCTAAGGAACGAGCCTTGCACACCCTTGATCCTGTGAGAGCCTTAAAGTTCTACCTGCACAGGGTTCAGGACATCCGGAAGTGTGATGCGCTGCTGGTGATCCCTTCGGGACCTCGCCAGGGTACTCCGGCTACCAAACAGAACATTTCCAGATGGGTCAAACAAGCTATCCAACGGGCTTACACGGCAAAGGGGAAGGATCCCCCACACAGAGTCACAGCTCATTCCACCAGGGGTGTGAGTACCTCCTGGGCGTTCCGTAACCAAGTTTCGGCTGAGCAGCTGTGCAAGGCAGCTACATGGACTTCTGTCCATTCATTTTCCAAATTTTACCACTTTGATACCTTTGCGGCATCTGACACTCGCTTCGGCAGACGGGTGCTGCAGGCCGCGGTGGTTTCTTCTTAGGCCTCTTATCCCACCCGGTTCTGGGGACAGCTTTGGTACGTCCCATGGTCCCTGTGTCCCCCAAGCTGACTAGGAGAAAAGGAGATTTTGTTTACTCACCGTTAAATCTCTTTCTCTTCAGTCACTTGGGGGACACAGGGCTTCCCTCCCTGGTTTGAGGCCTTCACTTCCGTCAGATGTTTTCTGGTTAATAAGTGTTATAATTGTTTTGATTGTTTATTCCAAAATTGGTTTTATTATTCCTGTTGACTTTGGTACAAACTGACCTAAGCTCCGCCTACTGGGGGTATAGCCAGTGAAGGAGGAGTCAGTTTTGTTTTAGGGTTGTGTCCTGCCTCCTAGTGGTACTAGCTATACCCATGGTCCCTGTGTCCCCCAAGTGACTGAAGAGAAAGAGATATAACGGTGAGTAAACAAAATCTCCTTTTTTCAACCCGATTTAACTATCTAACTATGTTACTATATACATATGTTTCCAAAAAAGTTTGCAGGTGAACAGTTAACGAGTGAAATAAAGTACTTTTTTAGTTCTGAAAATATACGTATTCTAGTTGGGAGCACCAGTTCCTTATGTAGTGAAAAACAGGAACATTTTACAAATGGCTTGCAAATATACAGCAAATACATTAATCTCTTCTTTATTTCCAGGTAAATGGGAAGTGACAGAAATGAAAGATTCAAATCTCCCAGGGGACCTAGGCCTTGTTCTAATGTCACGTGCAAAACACCATGCAATTGTCAGCAAACTGAAGAAGCCCTTTGTCTTTGATAAGAAATCTTTAATCTTACAGTGAGTATGCATCTTGGGCTGTTTTTTTTTTTTTTTTTTTTTGGGCAGGAAAAAAATCAGAGTTGCATAAATCTTAGTGTAAACACACTATAAGGAATAAACCAATATTTTGCAAACACTACTTTGAGGGTTATTTATCACAGGTCAAGTTGTGTTTTCTTGGAAAAGAAGGGTAGTTTTGCTAAAAAGAAAACTCAAATTTTTTGGGATTAAAAAAAAAAACTAGATTTTTTTGAGATTTATTATGCCCCGAAGCTGCTAAAAGCCATAATCCAAAATACTCCAGCTAAAACCTGCCATGGTCACGTAGAAGTCAAAAGCAGAGGTCTCTTTAACCATTTAAAGATGTTAATAGCTAGCCTGCGTGATGTTCGAGTTTTTTTCTGAGGGTTTGTACTCAAACTTTTTCTCTTGCCTAATTGGGGGACACAGGCACCATGGGGATGAAGATCCTGCAGCTGGAGAATGGACACTAACTTGTTAACTTGTGACTCCTCCTCCTGCTCTGGGCTTCATCCCCTGCCTCCTCCTGTTACTTCCAGTTTTCTTTAGTGTCCTCAGAAGGAGAAGACACAGGATTTTTGTGGCTGGAGCAGGTGATCAAGGACTCCGGTCAGATCATGCCACATTAAGGGCCACTGATCCATTCAAGAGCCCTTCCAGCTGACTGAGTATTTCTCTGCCCGACAGCCTTCCCGCTCTACGGAGGACTGCAGGCTTGCTCCCAGATCCCCCTGCACTGGATTCCCGCTCTACGGAGGCTGCACCAGTGGTATACACCATATTCTGGTGATATACATATATGTGTTTATTTATAGGTTTATATACTTGTATTTAAAAATATATAATAAGCACATATTCTATTTCAGGGTGGCAGACTCACAACTTATAGGGCATATCGTCAGCTGGCTACATTTGGTGAGTATACTCTCCTCTTCCCCCCTCATCACTTTACTTGCTTCCTTCCCTAGGGCTCCCTTTTAGGTAGTTTTTGTGCGCTGGTCGGACGGGCCCCCCCTTTTTATTAGTGGGTTGTGTGCGCATGGTTTCAACTGCCTTCACTGCGTCCCCCGCTATTTAAAACTCTACCGTTGCGCTTATTCGCGCCTTCCTGCCTCTCTCACTTCCGCCCACGCTGGCGCCCTAATTCCCTCGCGCACTTCCGGTGCGCGCCTTCTGTTCAGCGCATTCCGGCTCTAGCAGCGGGAACTATTCCACAGCTCGGCGCTTCTTCTTGAGCTGCGTACGGCGCCCTGACTCCTGTTGTTTGCGGCTCTTCTCCAGACCAGGGAGAGCAGGCGGCGCCTTCTGTACGCGCTTCCTCTGCACACTGCCCACAGGGACCCGACTGCACTGAGGTGTCTCCTGCGCCTAGCAGCGTTTTTCTACAGGCAAGTACTTACTACCTACTATACCTCTGCGTTTGGGGAAGGATTTAAGGGATGTTTCCTTGGGGATCTAACGCACTTCCCCCCCCCCCTTCTTCTCTCATAATACAGAGCACATCTTTGCAACCAAGATCTGCCTGTCATCCCTGCCAAGGGTATCCCCTGCCTCCTTCTCTCTTAAAGTTATAGTACTTTCAAAAATAACAAAAAAAAAAAAAAAAAAGAAAAATTGAGAGAAAAAAAAAAAAAAAAGAAGGATTTTATGAGCACTATGGCAGACAAAACTGAAGAGCCCAGGATACCCAAATCCTCAGCTCAATCACGTAAGGCCAATCAGGTCTCTTATCTGGCTTGTACTGTCTGTAAGACCAAATTTCACACAGCTTCTACCGAGTCGGTGTGTGTGGACTGTAGTTCCAAGACCCTACCCTCTTCCGGCACTACAGAAGCTGATTTAGTTAGGGCCCTGTCCCTCTCACTCGCAGGCATCCAAAATTTAGCCCGCATACCCGAGACTTTAGACAAAGTCCTCGAACGCCTGTCTCAGCCACAGGCTCCTGACTGTAGACCCTCAGGCTCGAAGCGTCCCACAACCTCCCCTCCTGACTCTCCAAGGGCAGCTATGTCCCCCTCCGATGAGGACGGACAACTACAGTCTGAGGGAGAGAGTCTGACCAGGACCTTGATCCTGAACAGGATATGCCTAGAACTCAAAAGGAGGTTGAAGGCCTCATACAGGCGGTGCTTTCGACCCTTAATATTTAAGATACTGTTTCCACTGCAGAACCTGCAAAGAATATCTTCAAAAGACAAAAGAAGAGTTCGGCCATATTTCCAGCATATGAGCAATTAGAAGAGATAATCAAATCTCAATGGAAGACTCCTGACCACAGGGTTCAAATTTCTCGACGTTTTTCTCAGACTTACCCCTTCCCACAGGAGTGCACAGAGCTATGGGCGTCACCCCCAATGGTGGACCCTCCTGTTTCTAGACTGTCTAGGAATACTACCATTCCTGTGGCTGACGCTGCAGCGTTTAAGGACCCTATTGATAAACGTCTTGAAGGCTTTTGTAAATCTACCTTCACTGCGACGGGTACTGCTTTTCGCCCTATTTTCGCTATCGCCTGGGTTGCTAAGGCAATGGAAGTTTGGGTTGAACAAGCGGCCCAGTCGATAGGTTCTGAAGACCCAACGACGGACAATCTCCTCTCACAGATTGCTGATGCGACTACCTACATCTGCGATGCAGCCCTTGATGCAGCAAAGATGGTGGCCCAAGCCTCAGCCCAATCTATTGCTACCCGTCGGTTCCTTTGGCTGAAAACTTGGTCGGCAGATCTAACTTCTAAGAGATCCTTGGTCAGCCTCCCCTTCCAAGGTAAACTTCTATTTGGGGCAGAACTGGACAAGATTATCTCTCAGGCTACAGGCGGTAAGAGTACACTACTCCCTCAGACCAGAACCAGGAGAACAACTTTTAAGAGACGTCCCTTTTTTCGCCCCTTTCGCCAGACTCAAGGGCACAAGACTCACTCGGAAAAGACCAACTCCAACTTTCGTTCCCGTTTCCAGAACAAGCAACGTCCCAGTGGCTTGCCCTCGCGCGGTCCATCCAAGCCCTCTCAGGATAAGCCCAGCACAGCCTGAAGGGGTGCCCACCCCCGAAGAGATCCCTGTAGGCGGACGCCTCAAATCCTTTCGGGAGGTGTGGTCAAACAAAGTAAAGGACCGCTGGGTACTACAAGTGGTTTCGCAAGGCCTTCTTATAGAATTCACCCAACCCCCACCCCAACGTTTCTTCATATCCCGTCTTCCCACACAACCTTCCAACCGGGCACAGTTCCTTTCGGTGGTTCAAGCTCTCGCAGCAGCGGGAACTATCCAACCCGTTCCAGCTGCTTACAAGGGAAAGGGGTACTATTCCAATCTGTCAAGGATGCATACCTCCACATCCCAATCCACCCATCCCATCACCGGTTCCTCAGATTTTTTGTAGACGGGCAACACTGGCAGTTAGTCGCCCTACCCTTTGGTCTATTGTCCGCACCTTGCACCTTCACCAAGGTGATGGCAGCTACATTGGAAACCCTTCGCATCACAGGGATCTCGGTCATCCCCTATTTGGACGATCTTCTCATAAAAGGCCCGTCGGCGGAAGTCGCCTCCAGCCACACCTCTCTTGTTCTCAAGACCCTAACAGATTTCGGCTGGCTCATCAACCACGACAAGTCTCACCTTCTGCCGTCACAACAGGTGGAATATCTCGGCCTCATCATCGACTCCAGGAAGGGGAGAACCTTCCTCCCGGAAGTCAAGAGCTCGACCCTTCGGGCGCGAATTCTGACCCTTCAGTCTGCGTCCTCCATCCCACTACGGAGAGCCATGCAGACGTTGGGCACGATGGTGGCATCCTTCCCAGCCATACCATACGCCCAGTTCCATATGAGACCCCTACAACAGACCATATTGCGTTACCAGCGACAGAACCGACACGACCTGGAGCGACTCATAGCCCTTCCAGAACCAGTCAGACACTCTCTGGTTTGGTGGCTCCATCCACTTCGCACGTCCCTGGGCAAACCCTTCCCCAGTCTTCAATGGACAGTACTCACGACAGATGCCAGTCTTTCGGGGTGGGGAGGTGTCCTGGGTCAGAGGACAATTCAGGGTCTCTGGACATCGGAGGAAGCCTCGCTGTCGATCAATCTCCTCGAGCTCCGAGCCATCAGATACTCCTTAGAAGGGCTAGCCCCATTCCTCAGGGGTCACCCGATTCGAATTCAGTCGGACAACGTCACCGCTGTGGCGTACGTCAACCACCAAGGGGGCACAAGAAGCCCAGCTGCCCTGAAAGAAGCAAGTTCCATCCTACGGTGGGCAGAGACTCATGTTCCAGAAATCTCCGCTGTACACATTCCCGGGGTAGACAACTGGATTGCCGACTACCTCAGCAGGGAAACATTAGACCAGGGAGAGTGGAGCCTACATCCCGATGTCTTCCAGTCAATTGTAGACCGGTGGGGCCTTCCAGAGGTAGACCTCATGGCGTCTCGGGACAATCGGAAAGTGCCAAGATTCGTGGCCAGAAGTCTCGACCCACTTGCTCTCGGGGTGGACGCTCTAGTCATCCCATGGCCTTTCGCCAAGGTTTACATCTTTCCCCCGCTGGCCTTGCTCCCCAAGGTCATCCAGAAGATAAAGCGAGAAAGAACTCTGACCATTCTGGTCGCTCCCTACTGGCCGCGGAGAGCCTGGTTTGCCGAAGTGGTGAAGCTGGCTCGGGAGGATCCGCTTCGGCTTCCAAGAAGAGTCGATCTTCTCTCTCAAGGTCCCGTTGTCCACCCGAATTCACATCTGTGGGCTTTAACGGCTTGGCTCTTGAGACCTTCGTGCTGAAAAGCAGGGGCGCGCCTCCGGATGCCATACCTACCATGCTGCGGGCTCGCAAGCCGGTTTCCGCCAAGATCTACCACAGGGTCTGGAAGACTTTCATATGCTGGTGTGAGGCCGGGGTGTTAACCCACAGGGGGCTGACGAGAAGGTTATCCTTTCCTTTCTGCAGGACGGCTTGTCGAAAGGATTGGCACTGAGCTCTCTGAAGGTTCAAGTTTCGGCCCTCTCCATCCTTTTTCAGAAGAAGCTTGCTATGAAGTCCAACATTAAAACGTTTCTTCAGGGAGCCATGAGGATTGTACCTCCCTATAGATCTCCCGTACCCCCTTGGGACCTCAATTTGGTTCTGTCGGTGCTTCAAGAAGATCCTTACGAACCTCTAGACTCCGTTCCCTTGCCGTCCATGACTGAGAAGGTGGTCTTCCTCCTAGCTATCACTTCAGCCCGCAGAGTATCCGAAATTGCCGCATTGTCGTGTAAGGCTCCTTTCACCATCTTTCACAAGGACAAGGTGGTTTTACGTCCGACCCCGGATTTCCTACCAAAGGTTGTTTCTGAATATCACTTAAATCAAGATATAGTCGTACCGTCGCTCTGCCCAGACCCGAAGAATCCGGCTGAGCGTAAGCTACACACTCTGGATGTGGTTCGTGCACTCAGGCTTTATTTAGAAGGCACCAAGAGCATCAGACGAGCGGACGCTCTCTTTGTTCAGCCCAACGGCCCAAGACGGGGAACCAAGGCTCCCAAGGCCACCATTGCCAGGTGGATTCGTTCCACGATTGTCAGAGCTTATGCAGTCCGTGGTCGTCACCCTCCGCTGAGGGTCACAGCACATTCTACTCGATCTGTCAGCACCTCCTGGGCGGTTCGGCATCAAGCATCGGCTGAACAGATATGCAGAGCGGCCACTTGGGCTTCCCATCATACTTTCACGCGATTTTACAGGTTACACACACAGGCTTCGGCAGAAGCTGTTTTTGGGAGAAAGGTGCTCCAGACGGTTGTTTCTGAGCACTAGGGGTGTATACAGTGTCCCGCCCTCTGGGATTGCTTTGGGACATCCCCATGGTGCCTGTGTCCCCCAATTAGGCAAGAGAAAGAGAGATTTTTGTACTTACCGTTAAATCTTTTTCTCTTGTCCTATATTGGGGGACACAGGCCTTCCCTCCCTGCTTTTGACACTGTTCATTCTATGTACATAGTTCCTCTACAAATTTTTGGTTATGTTTCTATTGTTGAGGGGTATCTTGTGTTCCTCTTCGGTTTTGGGTTGCTTTGCTCCTTCTTCGGTTAAAACTGGAAGTAACAGGAGGAGGCAGGGGATGAAGCCCAGAGCAGGAGGAGGAGTCACAAGTTAACAAGTTAGTGTCCATTCTCCAGCTGCAGGATCTTCATCCCCATGGTGCCTGTGTCCCCCAATATAGGACAAGAGAAAAAGATTTAACGGTAAGTACAAAAATCTCTCTTTTTTTTATCCTACAAACTTAATAAATTTGAGGTGTTTGAGTTTTTTGCCCAATTTCATTTACGGCTTTTTATAAATAAACAAACATTTGAGTTGCGAGTTCATTTGAGGAAGAAAAAACCTCACAAACTGGACCTTTGATAAATAACCCCCTTTACTGGACAAGGAAATCTGATCTGAAAAATCTAAATGTATGTATATTTTAACATATAGATTTCAATTTATTTGCAGATATGAAGTTAATTTTCAAAATGGAATTGAATGTGGGGGTGCATACGTGAAACTACTTTCCAAAACTCAAGAACAGAAACCCGTAAGTTTTATTTATTTAAATTATTAGTTTCATAGTATATATATTTTTTTCATTCAAAGGTTCAGTGCTAGTGCATTGTTTTACAGTATATAGTTGGTGGTCATTCTGCACTGACATACATTCTGCTGATAATAATCAATATATTTAAGGATGACCTACGCATTGTTTTCATTTATGATTGCTGTGAGGGTTTTTAATTGCCAAAATATGTGGACATATTTTAACCAACGTAGGGGAAATCGTTGAGCTGGGTTGCCAGATAGTCTTGAAATTTAGAGGGTATGTAGCAAGTCTTGCCAATACAGCCAGACTTTCTCAAACATGTTATTTAATAAAGCAGTAGGTTTCCCCATCTCTAATCTATATAAATATTGTTGTGTGCACAAAGAATTTTGTGTGAACCCCAAATTTTTTTTTTTTTTTTCGTACATAAGCCAGAAGGAATTAGAGGGAAAATGGTTTGACCCTACTTGTGCCTGAAGATATTTGTATCAGACTGACAAATGCATTCTGGTCTTTGTCTGGCTGTCTAGTTTAACATTGCAAATATCCTGAAACCGTTAAAAACTGGACAATTGGCTGGATCGTTTTTAGTATAATTGATTTGCAGCTGAAATGGCTGCCAGAGTTTGTAGTTCACCTTTAAGTTAAAGGTATACTGTCATGGGAAAAAAATTTTTTTGCAAAATGAATCAGTTAATAGTGCTGCTCCAGCAGAATTCTGCACTGAAATCCATTTCTCAAAAGAGCAAACAGATTTTTTTTATACCTAATTTTAAAATCTGACATGGGGCTAGACATTTTTTAAATTTCCCAGCTGCCCCAAGTCATGTGGCTTGTGCTCTGATAAACTTCAATCACTCTTTACTGCTGTACTGCAAGTTGGAGTGATATCACCCCCTCCCTTACCCCCCCCCCCCCAGCAGCCAAACAAAAGAACAATGGGAAGGTAACCAGATTGCTAAAATTTCAAACTGGAGAGCTGCTGAATAAAAAGGTCAAAAAACAAATAGTAATATTAAATGAAAACCAATTGCAAATTGTCTCAGAATATCACTCTCTACATCATACTAAAGTTAACTCAAAGGTGAGCAACCACTTTATAACCCACCTATTAAATTGAGCATATTCAATATATCTGGACTTCAATTTATAAATTTTCATATTCCTTATGTGTCAAATGTACCCTAACCCATAAACTCTTGCAATAAGGGCCCTTTTATCATATTTTTACTCTATGACCCTTGTTTTAAAGATCATGAAGACCCCTGTGTCTTTTTGTTTTTATGTGAAGTGTTGCACAACTTGCTGGCACTACATAAATGATGAATTTAACTACTGCAATTGTAACAAATTTTGAAATGTGATATTTCCAGGAGCAGTTCCATGATAAGACGCCCTACACTATCATGTTTGGGCCTGACAAGTGTGGTGAGGATTACAAACTGCATTTCATTTTCCGGCACAAGAACCCCAAGACTGGAGAATATGAGGAGAAACATGCAAAACGACCAGATGCAGACCTAAAATCTTACTTTTCAGACAAGAAAACTCACCTTTACACCCTAGGTAATTTGTTTTGAAGACCCCTCCCTGCTTTGCATATATTTTCAGGTTGTATTGCAGTGTGCGTGGGGGGAAATAATTGTAAAATACACATCTGTAAAGAATCAGTAACCCCAAAACATCAGTGTGTGATACATATTTAGATTAATAAAATGTTACCCTTCACTGGAAGATGAACATAGCTATTGCATTTTCTGGGAATAGGCTCTATAGGAGGAATAGATTGTTTGAATCGTGTGAGTTATGGTTGACAGGTCAGGGCACAATTGCATATGTAAAGTGTGATGGTATAGGAGGTGCCGCAAAGGATATATTAGGTTTCCAATACTGTAATATGGATGCAAGCCCCAGAAAATGGTAGGTGCTGTGAGCACTTGCTGGAGGATCTCCTATATTTAAAATTTTTGACTGGTATGGAAAGCCTAATGTTGCATTTCTCTTTAATTTTAAATTATGGCCAAATTTGAATTTTGAAATTCATTTTTTGCTTTACAAAACATCAGCACTTCCCTGTTTGATAGAATCTTTAAAGGTCATTAACAAAAAAAGTGCTTATACATTTAAATATGATGTACCATTACACCGCTCTTTGAAATTTTTTTACTTCTAAGTCATAAGTGTACAATGGTTTAAATATATATCTCCATTTTGTATATTTGCTTTTTCCTAACTATTTTCCTCTTGCCAACACAGTCTTAAATCCTGATAACAGCTTTGAAATCCTGGTTGATCAAACCGTTGTAAATCGTGGGAATCTCCTAAATGACATGAACCCTCCCGTGAATCCCCCTAATGAGATAGAAGATCCAGAGGATAAAAAGCCTGAAGATTGGGATGAGAGACCAAAAATATCAGATCCAGATGCTGTGAAACCTGATGACTGGTGAGCTGGAGCATATCAGAAATAACAAAATATCCTTCTTCAAAATATTTACAGATAAACAATTACTGTATGTCATAAGACTACTTAATACTTCATGCCTTTATGAAAGTGATCTATACTATATGGCCAGATGTATGCTGGCACCCGTTTGTCCAACATTTCGTGCTGAAGCCAAGAGCGTTAATATCAAGTTAATTCCACCTTTTGCTGCTATAAGCCTCTCTTTTGGAAGTCTTTTATGCAGATTATGAAGAGCACCTCACAGGCAGTACTGCAGACATCAAAAGAGCTGCACTATTGAGTGCTATAGATAAGCTAGATGTAGATTTAGAGTACAGTCAATGGAGCATGTTACGGCTGCTCCTAAACTTATTTGCTTGCAGGGGTCCCTGGACAAGCAAATTACCTTATTCTATTACAGAAAATTATTTATTTATTTTTTCAATATTCAGGGATGAGGATGCTCCTGCCAAGATCCCAGATGAAAGTGCTGTGAAACCAGAAGGCTGGCTGGATGATGAACCTGAATACACTTCTGATCCAGATGCAGAGAAGCCAGAGGACTGGTATGGAAATATTTGCTTTGGTGCTAGCGTTTGTACTTCATAGAATAGCATGTCATGTTTGCTTTCATTTGTTCTTGATAGGGATGAAGATATGGATGGAGAATGGGAGGCACCACAAGTGGCAAATCCTAAGTGTGAGTCGGCTCCTGGTTGTGGAGTCTGGCAGCGACCTACTATTGACAATCCCATGTACAAGGGCAAATGGAAGTCTCCAATGATTGATAATCCAGACTATCAGGTAAGAAATGCAAATCTTATATACATTTTCAATACTTGTATGAAAACCAGGAAAAGGCAAAATGTGTATCTTTTTCTTAAGGCTGTATTTGTTCCTTTTTAGGGTATATGGAAACCAAGAAAAATCCCAAATCCAGATTTCTTTGAAGATCTAGAACCATTCAGAATGACTCCATTCTACGCAGTTGGCCTTGAACTGTGGTCTATGACTTCCGATATTTTCTTTGATAATTTTATTATCTGCTCAGAGAGAAATGTGGCTGATGACTGGGCTAATGATGGATGGGGCCTAAAAAAGGCAGCTGATGGAGCTTCTGCGGTAGGTTTTATGACTAATGTCTTAATAAAGAGGTCTTGTTAATCTAAAGCGGCATTTTTTTTTCTCGCACTCCTTTATATTTCGGTATTCCCAACTGCCCCTTGTTCATGAGTACAATTGCTACTGCTTGAGAATGAGAAATGTTTTTCCTTTTACAGCCTAGTGTAGTGGGACAAATGATAACTGCTGCAGAGGAAAGACCTTGGCTCTGGATTGTTTATATTCTGACTGTGGCTCTGCCAGTTTTTCTGGTTATACTCTTCTGCTGCTCTGGAAAGGTACGTTTGTTAGAAACAGTGAACACATTGTTCTCTCTTGAACTTTTCTTTTGATGTTGTTGTCTTTATCTGTTATTTTTGTAAGTACCTTGCGCTGATCTTTACATGTAATTGTTTAATGTCATAGCCTTCATAATATGATTAAACATGTTTATTTTTATTATTAACATGTATTTATAGAGTGCCAACATATTTCGCTGTGCTGTAAGAGATGTCACTTGGCCTTTAAAAGGTTAAAACAATTGCACTGATAATGTATATTCATTTATCTTGTAGAAACAGCCATTGGATGCAGAACACAAAAAGACTGATGCTCCCCAGCCTGATGTAAAAGAGGAGCAGGAGGAGGAAGAAGAAGAAAAAGACAATAAGGCTGAAGAGGAAGAAGATGCTGAAGAAAGTGACACGCAAAGTAAGTAATGTTTCCAAACTATATCATAGCAACAGTAGTGGAAAAAATGACCAAAAGCTATATGCTTAAAGATTCACTTTGTATTCGACCTATATAAGAAGCACTAGCACCCAAAAGAAAATGCAGTTTCTGAGTTGCCATCTACCAATAATTATTTACTAAACAGCTGCAGCCATAAAATGACATTATATTCTATATACTCCGTATAATCGAGTCCTTAAGCTCAGTAATTTACAGCAGCACAGAGCATGTGCAGTTAATCAGCTGGAAAGAAGATGGGGAGCAACAGGGGCATCTTTGGAGGCACATAACTTTGCAGCTAAAGGGCTGTAGTTGGCCTTGGGCTGGTATAGAAGACCAAAACATGATGTACAAAATGTCTACTCTACATCTTTAGTTAAACATTAGTTTTTTAAGAAAGTCAAAGCCTAAAATGCATCTTTTTTTTTTTTTTTTTTTTTTTTTATCGACAAATATAATGTCCATTGGGCAGAGATGTGGCTGGCCTTAGCAGCTCCAGCTTCTCTCTCTTTTACTTGAGTTTTGACAGTGTTGAAAATCTGTGCTATATAATGCATGTGTTCGTTCATCCACTCACAGGGAACTATGCAGCAGGTAAGGGGGCTCCCCCTCCCTTCCCTTGCCCACACAGTCTTATTTGCATTACTGTTAATCTGGACCGCATTCGTTTGCAAACTTCATCATTCTCTCCAGCCAAACAAGCAGCTGTTGGACAAAGCATGACTTTGCAGGGTGGCAGGACATCATACCAACCACTTATCTATTGGGCCCCCAGCATTGTGTGATAGGCACAGTGTGGCACCCCCAGCAATTAATAATATTTGATTATTATATAATCTATATTTAAATATAGAAACACCATACTTTACTCCCCAGTAGCCCTGAACACATTGTGCTGCATGATGTGCAAATCACATGATCCACTTGGAACAGCAGTCTTCTATTGCAGTTCCCACTACAGTCCTCCCCTAAACCACCCCAGTAGCTGTAGGAATCACTTTACTCCATTGTGTAGATTTTTTTCTCATTAGCAGGTTCTTATCAACGCAGTGCCTCTGTAGGAAAAAAAACATTTTCTATGATCAATTCAAAAATCTTTGTTTTGTTATGCCTCTCCTAGGTTGCACGGTTTTATATCTTCACACAGAGATTACCAATAAATATCTTTATTTGTACAACTGAATTAATTCATTTATAAAAGCCACAATTTGAAAGTACAACACAATATGCTGCAACACATCAAATGTCTGGGCTTTAATATCCACTATTACATTTTAAACGTCAGGGATACATAAATACATAAAATCTGACTCCGATCTGCTCCTTACAGAACCAAAGCAGGATGAAGATGAAGGTGATGAAGGGCAAGAAAGCCAAGAGGAAGAGGAGGCAGAAGAGGAGATCAAACCTAAAGTGAGAATTAGTGGGTTTTTATGTGACCAAATGTACTTTAATCAACATTTATACACTCAAAATTGTAATTATTTGAAAGTCCTTATTTTTTTTATGTGCATAAATGGAGGAGCTTGGATAGTCCTGCCTTCAATGTATCTGTTGTGCAAATCCACAATAAAGACCACATATAAAGCCATTATGTATCTTTTATCACAGGAAGACGACATTATGAACAGATCTCCAAGAAATCGAAAACCTCGAAAAGATTAAGAAAACAAATATATTCCAAATCCACCAATGGACTTGAACATTTGGCAGAAGTTAATATAAAAAAAAAAAGCTTTCTGTTTTTACAGAGATAAATAACTATCCAGGAACATTGTAACACTGAAGTCCTTGTCACCCACAAGTCGCAGCCGAGAACTCGCATCATTATACCACGTATCTAGATTTGTAAACCCAAGTAATGAAAAAGCATCATTTCTATAATCTAAATGCATTTAACACTAGTCGACTTCTTGGTGGGATATGCAGTGTAACATGAAGAACTAACTCTACTCTTTTTGTTTGTTTTTGTTTTTTTTTAAATTAAAACTTTTTAAACTGAAGAAAGAAATCTAGTATTGCCAAACTCTTCCATACTTCAGTGTAATGAAATGTATTAATCCTAGAAAATAAAATCAGAAGAGAGCTTTAGGAAATGTTAGATCTAAAATGCATTTATTTTTTTTTTAAATTTGTTTAATGGCTGCTTGGTTTGGTGTTCATTCCTTCCAGTTTAAAGTAACCCATTTTGCTGTTTTTTTGTTTGTTTTACACGAGTATTTACAAGACATGCTTTTGGTTCTAGAGAGCATGGTCAGTAGTCCTGGCAACATGCATGTTATCCCTGGTTACCGTTAAGCCGCCAGCACTTGAAGTCTTTATGGACCAAAATGCTATAATCGCCCAGTAAACAGATGTCTCGGATACCTCTAAATTACGTGTGTGCTCCCAAGTGTAAATATATTCATATAGAACATTTGCTTTGTGTGCATACTGGGTTCCACAGTCAGTCCCTGTTTATTTTTCTCTATGTTTTTTTGTTTTGTTTTTACTGAAGCTGTAACTGTTCCCACATCTTTATTTAAAGCAACTTTGCTGTTTAATCAGTGTTAGTTTTTTTTTCTTTTCTGCGATTGCTTACTGGGAGAATTGGATACTGGCATGAATGGCTGCCTACTCTGTCCATTTCACAGATTATACAGTTCTTGCATGGACCTCTCTCATATAGGACAAACACTTTACCTGCAGTAGGGTCTAAGCAAGAGTGTACTTCTGACTTCTCTTTCAGAAATAGGGTTATGTATGTCAACATTTTGTTGAATGGAAAATACACCCCCTTAATGACATAAATATCTTTCAGACATACCCGTTTCCACAGATGAAAAGGAAACCATGACAGTCTGCCTGTGCTGTAGTGAGCAGCGCCCCACTTTAGTCTTAAAGGACCAGTAACAGTAATTTCTTTTTGTTAATAAAAAAAAAAAACAGTTTAAACTTTTAATTGCAAAGCTTTTATTAAGAAATTACTTACCGATTCTCTGCATGTGCTCCTCTTTTGGAACGGCGACAGGTTGACGATCCATCGTGCATCGCTTGATTTCTCGTCCCTGCCTTCTATAGGAGATAGCCAGGGAGGAGAAATCGTGCACCGTGCGATGGATCGTCACCGTTTCAGAAGAGGAGTGCATGCAGAAAATTGGTACATAATTTCTTAATAAAAGCTTTGCAAATTAAAAGTTTAAACTGTGCTGGTGTTTTTTGTTAAAATGAAACTAATTTAAAAAAAAAATTACTGTTACTGGTCCTTTAGCAAAGTGTCTCCAACCCATCCCTTGTTCCATTGTGAAGTGATGGATCCTGGGACCTGAAGTCCCTCTGCTTTCCAGAGGATCTATGCACCACCCACTCACAATGGAAAGCAGGGGAACCTTCATTTCTCACAGTTGGAACATGGTGAGGGAGGGGTTGCATTAAACTGTCTGACTAAGGGATGTTGGGAAATGGTTAGTATGAATAACATGAATTTCTGTGGAATCAGATATGTCTTTGTAAAAAAATGGTAGTTATGCACCTTTTTCTATATAAACCCAACTGAGTGAGCTCATGTTAAAAAGTATAGCAGGAATTATAGCAACGTCTGCTCAGAAATACAGCTATAATTATTATTACGTGTTACATATGAAGGGGGGTTTCCATTAAAAAGGCAACTGTACAATGAAATGCCAACACAGGTACGTGACAGCCAGTGCCTACGAGTCTACAATTTTATGGTGCTGTTAGGGGTATTGTCCGCTCGTCTTGCTGAGAAACCAATGAGATTAAAAATGCCACGTGGCGTTGCCATATAATGATTAAAGGCAACTTGCTGTCAAAATGCTTTTGCTGGTTGGTATTGTATTTGTATTGCATTGGTAAAACCGTCAATGCTACTTGAGTTCCAATTATTTCCATTGAGACCTGCTTCTACTGATCTCTTTGTAAATAGAACCATTTCCCAAGGTACCACCTCATGCTATGTTTTAGAATATGTATTGACTTGTAGCTACAGTGACTGGCTTAAGTTGGTTATCTGTGTGCACTAAAGTTGGGGGGGGGGAAACCTTTGACCCCAGACATGAGATGGAGATGACTATTCAGTTCAGGGTTGTTTAGTGCTGACGCAGACTCGTGTTGCATTCAGATTTAGCAGCCATTTCTTCCGATTTTCTGGTTTGCAACCATAACAATGCTTTTAAATTCCTTTAAAAAAAAAAACATCTCTGCTGTAGATCAGTTTCCCTTACAAACAAAATGTTGCTGCTTTGGGTGCTCTATGGTGCTTTGCCTATCCAAATGGCTCTACTGCATGAGGAAAACTCTTAAGCTTGTCTCACCCAGCAAGGGAAGAATGCTGCAGCAGTGTTTCCATGGCACGAATTGTGATGACAAAATGATGTGTATTTTATTTGCTGGCAGGCCTTTCAACCTTCTGTAATGTGTAAAATCTTTTTCATTTGCTCTTGTTGTGGCAAAAAAAATTATATTGTTCGTGTAGGTTTCAGTCAGAACACAATAAAATTTTTAAGAAAAATCTGACAAGTATGTGTAAAATCATTCCCATAAGGTTACAGATCAACGTCCCTTAGCCAGGTCCTCTGTAGAGTTTTATGTCTTTAAAGGAGAACTGAAGCTTAACTAAAAAAAAAAGTAGGCTAGAAATGTTGTACATTAGGTTTTGGGCTTCTGTACCAGCCCAAGGCAACCACAGCCTTTTAGTAGATAGATCTGTGTCGCTAAAGATGCCCCAGTAGCTCCCCCATCTTCTTTTCTGCTGATTCACTGCACATGCTCTGTGCTGCTGTCACTTACTGAGCTTAGGGACTGACTCAAAATATACAGTACACATAGAATAGAAAAGTCACAATATAAGGCTGATTAGTAATTAATACAGATAATTACTACATGGCAGCACAGAAACCAGTGTAATTAGCATCATAATTAAATAATCAGCCTTGTTACACCAGCTTATATTACAGGCCAACCTCATTTTCTGCTTGATAAGTTGCGACAACCCCTAAGCTTAGCTTCTAGAGCCCACTGAGCATGTGAGTGTCGTAGACACTTTCCAAGATGGTGACCCCCTGTGACAAGTTTGAAGTCCTGGATCATTGCAGCTATTGACAAGCTGAAACTTTAAGCTGGTGCAATATGTTCAGTATATATAAAATATGGCATTTTTAGGGTTTAGTTCTCCTTTAAATAATGCAGAGCAAATTCTAAATAATAAGTCATTTTTTTAAATAATACATGTAAATAAAATCTGTTACTGGGAAAATCCTGATTAAGATCTATGCTACTTAAAGGCATACTAGAAGACATGGTAAAGTACTGGTATGGTAATTATTATTATCTGAAAGGGGTGTTTCTGTAATTTGGAGAACCCTGCAAACACACATACGGAGAGAGTAAAGGAATGGGATCTGTTATCCAGAATGCTTGGCACCTGGTGTTTTCCGGGTGAGGGATCTTTCTGTAATTTGGATCTCCATACCTTTAATCTACTAAAAAATCATTTAGACATTAAATTAACCCAATATGATTGTTTTGCATCCAATTAGGATTAATTATATCTTAGTTGGGATCAAGAACTTGATACCGTTTAATTCCTACAGAGCAAAAAGGAAACAATTTTTTAAATAAATTGAATTATTTGATCATAATGGAGTCTATGGGAGACGGCATTTCCATAATTCAGAGCTTTCGGGATAACAGGTTTTCGAATAATGGATCCTACAACCTTGCCTTATGCTAATTCCCAGTAGTAGGGAGAATCTGACCCGTTTCGGCAAAAATTTGCTGGAATACATTAAAGTGGACCTGTCACCTACACCTTGTGTACGAGTATTAGATCCCCCATTCTGGTGCATACACAACTTTTCCTGTCCTTACACATGGCAGTGGGCAGTAAAGGGTTAAATCCCCCTGACGTAGGAAGGCACAGGAAATAGAATAAAAGCCCTTCCGGGTCCCACCCGCGCCCATCTCAATTTTCCTGTCGAGGAAATACCCCCACACCAGAGGAGCTCTCTCTCTCCTTCTGAAGCGCCTGGGGCCGAGGTTTACCTTGTGCGTGTCCCAGGGGAAGCCGGCGGGCTTCAGGCCTTTTGTTGCCTACGGTGCAGTAAGTCGCAATGCTGCCTCGGGAGGTAGCGCATGCGCGATAAGACGCCGAGCGCCCATCTGATAATGGCGCTACTTGACTTGGCGAAAACTCGCTCCCGCGATAACACGCCGAGAGCCCATCTCCAAAATGGCGCCTACGGAACACGGCGAAAAGACGCATGCGCATTGGCGCTCAAAATAAAAGGCGCGCGCCGATTACAGGTAAGCACTGTTGGCGTTTTTTTTATTCCTTCAACAAGCTGCACCCTACCAGAGGATCTACTGAGAGAATCTCCAATACCTCTGCAGTGCACCTGTATTCTGTCCAGCCCAGGTGTAAGTAAGCTGGCTAACAAAAACGCAGGAACCTTATTGTTAATATACAATGCCTTACAAAGACTCTATCTATCTTACAGACTGTCTGATATGAGCAGACGCTCAGGTTCCAGGGGGTAAGTGCACAAGAGAGTTTTTTCGAGGGATTACAAGTAAAAAGCCATGGGCTTAGTGGTAAGTAACTGTTCTAACTGTCTTTTACAGAAGTCCCCCTCCAAGAGAAGAATCTCAAAGGAGAAAGACTCCCAGGATCGACTGCACGGCCTGTGGAGATGCAGCTCTACATGGCAGAAGGCTATGTGAAAGATGCCTTCACGAAGCAGCAGGTCCTTCACCGGACCTACACAACCTAAAAGATTGGATGCAAAGCACCATCAAAGAATCCATGAACGACATGGTCAACCAAGTCACCGAGAGAGTCCTAATCAATATAGGAGACAGATACAACCCACAGTCCTCCACGGCAGGGAGCAGCGGCAGAACCCATAAAAGAAGGGAGCCCCCAAGCTACTCCAGCGTCTCGGAAGGGGAACTTTCCCAAACCGAAGAAGACGAACCAGATGACTCGGGCTCTTTCAACTTGGACTACTTGGAACCCATAATTAAAGCCATGAGATCAGCCCTAGATCTCGATGCTACCGAAGACACTCCCAGACACGACAGAATGTTCAAATCCATAGCCAAAAAAAGTGCTAAATTTCCCATCCACAGTGTCATCAAAGACACTATTCTGGAAGAGTGGAAAATGCCTGATAAAAAAATAGGCACCTCCAGAAGAATTAAGAAATTATACCCCTTCGAAGAAAATGACTTCAAATTCTGGCATACCGCCCCCAAAGTCGACGCGGCCATAACCAGAGTGGCAAGACGTACCACCCTACCAGTAGACGAAGGGGTATCACTAAAAGACGCCATGGAGAGGAGACAAGACATGACCCTCAAAAAGTCATACTTAATCAACGGAACATCCAATCAAGCCTCAGTAGCCATCACCACATTGGCAAGAGCTAACCAAATCTGGATAGAAGACCTAGAACTATCCATAAAAAATGGCACGGACAGAAAAAAACTGATACAAATGGTTCAAGACATCAAAACCGTGAACGAATACACCACAGAGGCCTCCATGGACCTAGTAAAATTTTCCGCAAAAGCCATGGGGCTTAGCGTGGCAGCCCGCAGAGCCCTTTGGTTGCGACACTGGCATGCCGATCCCCAGAGCAAGCACAACCTCTGCTCTCTTCCCTTCGAAGGGTCTTTATTATTTGGGGAGAAACTGGATAACATTATTTCCAAGGCATCTGCAGGCAAATCTGCCTTCCTTCCGCAAGATAAAAGGGACAAGAAACCCTTTCGGAAACCCTTCCAGGACTCCAAACAATACAGACCAGGCAAACCCTCCTTCAGACAACCTTGGAGGGCCAGAGGCCAGGGCCAACCCTGGACTAGAAGGAAGGACTTCAAATCTGACAAAAAGTCAGCATGAAGGTGCGCGAGCCCCCCTGTCTTGCCTTGGAGGAAGACTAAATCTTTTCAAGACAGTGTGGGCTCAAAACATATCGGATTCATGGGTACTGAAGATCCTCGACGAAGGGTACAAGCTAGACCTCCTCTCCTATCCAACAAGTACCTTTGTATCCTCAGAAAAACCCAGATCCTCAGAAGCAGAAAAGAACTTAAAGAGCATCCTCTCAGACCTATTGCTCAGAGGAATAATCTCAGAAGTTCCCCAACAAGATTCTTTCAAAGGAATCTACTCTCACCTCTTCCTGAAAAGAAAGACGAACGGAACCTTCAGGGTTATCCTCAACCTCAGACACCTCAACAAGTTTCTCAGAACAAAAAACTTCAAAATGGAGACTCTGAGGTCCATATGCCAACTTATCGACCACGGGGACTGGATGGCAAAGATAGACATCCAGGACGCATATCTCCACATCCCAATATGGGAAACTCACAAAAAATTCCTGAGGTTCACGATATTGGGCAAACACTACCAATACCAAGCCCTCCCGTTCGGTCTTGCATCCGCCCCAAGGGTCTTTACGAAGATACTAGCACCCATGATAGCCTTTCTGAGACTCAAAGGCATCCAAATCTTCTCTTACCTCGACGATATGCTCATAAAGGCACCATCACACAACAGGCTTATACTACATCTAGAGATCGTCTTAAATACCCTGAGACAATGGGGATGGATCATCAACTTGGAGAAATCCAATCTCCTTCCAACTCAAGAAATTCTATTCCTAGGAGTCCTAATCAACTCCAGAAAACTCCAAGTAAGACTCCCAGAAGACAGAGTCTCGGACATAATCCACCAAGTGAGACAACTATCTCTCCATCCCATCACAACGGCGAGGATATGTCAACAAGTCTTGGGGAAACTTACATCTACCATAGACTCAATAAAATGGGCCAGATTCCATACGAGGCCTCTCCAAGAGGACTTCCTAAAAAAATGGGACAGGAATCACGAGAGGGACTCGCAACTGATCCACTTAGACCCCAACACAATCTCTCAAATGTCCTGGTGGCTCAAAAGAGAAAACCTGGAAACTCCGGTATCCTTAGCCCCCCAGAAATGGGAAACAGTCACGACGGACGCAAGCCACATGGGCTGGGGAGCCCATTACAAACTAATCCAGATCCAAGGACCCATTCAGAGAGCAAGAAATCCTCCAACTGGAGAGAACTGAAGGCGGTTTCGTTAGCCATCTACCGCCTCCAAAAACACCTAAAGGACAAGTCCATCCTAATCAGATCAGACAACTTAACCACAGTAAGTTATATCAACAACCAGGGGGGGACCAGGTCCAGACAGTTGTCCTCCTTGACCACAGCTATTTTCGAATGGGCACAAAAGAACGTGATAACCATCAAAGCTTCCTACATCCCGGGCCCTTCGAACTCCCTAGCGGATCATCTCAGCAGGAAGTTCCCAGCTATAGGAGAATGGGAACTGAACCAGGATGTATACCACACGATCTGCAAGAAATGGGGCAACACATCCATCGACCTAATGGCAACTTTCAAGAACAAAAAGAACAAAGTGTTCTGCTCATGGCAGAGGGACCCCAGGACAACATACTGGGACGCGTTCTCCTTCCTATGGAACTTCCCCCTAGCATACATTTTTCCTCCAATATCCATGATAGCGAGAACTATCAAGAAAATACAAGAGGACAAAGCACATGTGATCCTCATCACACCCTGGTGGCCAAGGAGACCCTGGTTCCCTCTCCTCTTCCATCTATCCCTACAGAAGCCATTCCGTCTTCCCGTCACTCCAGACCTACTCCATCAGGGACCAATACTACATCTAGATCCAGGGAACTGGGCCCTAACTGCCTGGAACCTGAAAGGATGAAACTGAAGGGACTGGGGCTCTCCGACGAGGCCATCAAGACCCTCACAGCATCCAGAAAAATATCAACATCCTCCAAATACTACAAAATTTGGGAAAAATTCTCCAGCTGGGGACTGGGAAAATACGGAGAGGCCTTCTCCATTTCTGAAATCTCCATCATAGAGTTCTTACAGTCTGGGGTAGAGGCCAGCCTCAGCACCTCTACCCTAAAAGGGCAGATCTCTGCCATTTCTGCTTACACAGACAACCAATGGGCCTCCCGTCCACTCATCAAACAATTCTTCAAGGCTCTCTCCAGACTTCGCCCTCAAAACAGGGACTCGGTTCCCCCATGGGACCTATCTCTAGTCCTAGACGCTCTGACCAGAGCTCCCTTTGAACCTTTAGAGGATGTTCCCCTAGAAATCCTCTCATTGAAAACCACGTTCCTGCTGGCCATCTCCTCAGCCAGAAGAGTGGGCGAACTCCACTCTCTTTCCGCCAGGGAGAGCAAGATAACCTTCCTCCATGACAAAGTCATCCTGAAAACCAGGGACAACTTCATCCCCAAGGTAGTCTCAAAATTTCACATGTCCCAGGACATAATACTACCAACCTTCTTCGACAATCCCCAAAACGAAGAAGAAAACAGACTTCACCACCTAGACGTCACCAGATGCCTGAAAATCTATCTCCAGAGAGTCGTAGACTTCAGAAAGTCAGACAACCTCCTCTTAATTCATGAGGGTTCTAAGAAAGGCCTTGCAGCCTCCAAAAAAACCATCTCTACATGGATTAGAGACTGCATACAATCGGCTTACTCCTCTCAGACAGTACCTGGGCCTACTTCTCTAAGAGCACACTCTACCAGAGGAATCGCGGCTTCCTGGGCCTTCCATGCCCAAGTATCGGCTGATACCATATGCAGAGCAGCTACCTGGAAGAATCTCCACACCTTCTCCAAACACTACTGCTTTGACATTTTCTCCAACGATATAGCTGAATTTGGGCGCAGTGTCCTTTCAGCGGCTACAATAAAAGCTCATAACTAATCCCTCCCTAATGTGTTGCTTTTGTACATCCCTTTACTGCCCACTGCCATGTGTAAGGACAGGAAAGCAGAAAATCTATACATACTTACCGTGATTTTCTTTTCCTGGACTGGAACATGGCAGTGGGCAGGGGTTCCCTCCCTAAAATGGGGGTATTATCTCCAGCCATTGAGATGGGCGCGGGTGGGACCCGGAAGGGCTTTTATTCTATTTCCTGTGCCTTCCTACGTCAGGGGGATTTAACCCTTTACTGCCCACTGCCATGTTCCAGTCCAGGAAAAGAAAATCACGGTAAGTATGTATAGATTTTCTGCTGTCTTAATAACAGTGTCCACAAAATGGCTCCTGCCTGCGTGCTGTGATTGTGTAATTCCAAGACTGAAGGAAACAAAATGTAAATAATAAATGTAGTGTAAGTAAATTTTATTTTGTTCAACTAACATGATAGAAAATAATTTGGAATTATTTCTTAGGGTGACAGATCCCCTTTAAAGTCTAAGGACAACACATTTTTTTCACCCATTGGAGTCTGTGTGTCATATGTGCGGCGAAACTTGCCGAAAAATTTCGCTCATTACTAGTCCCCAGATTAACTGGTGAAGGAAGGGTGCATTTCATGCTATCAGTGCTACATATTAGGAGCGAGGAATCTCCCCAGCGGCCGTGTGTTCCCCACATCAAACACTGAAGCACAAAGTACCAACAGAATAACATGCTGCCTGCGCTCAAAACTAGCAATGAACTTCATGTTACCGGCTGTTCTTATAGAAAATATTCCCAGAGCAGATACACCAGTGAACTATTGTGTTGATTGCCATGAAGCAGCTGTGATAATGATCCAGTCTCGTGTTTTTCCCATATCTGGAGTGTCCATCTACTCAGCTGATGATTTTGCTGATATTTGCCCTTGATGTCTTGCTGTATTACTTGCCCCAAAGTGCCACCTGCTGTCAAAGTCACGGGAACAAGGGCTGTGGCATGAGACATGCAAAGACCTTATTTTATGTCGCCGTTTAGTGTGAAGTGTACTTCATTTTAGGAAAATACCCAAGACTGAAATGTGTTTTGTTGAGGAGTTCCAGAAGAATGCTAGTTGCCTGAATGCATAATGTAGAGGAATAATGGTTTCCATGCTATGGGCTAGGGCCCCTGGTTCCATTGAAAGCAAAACAATGACATTCTTGTGTTCTAACAGAAAACTGCAGAAAGTGAGGCCCATATTGAAAGGCTTTAAATGGAAGAACTTAACTTGCCTGCACAGAGCTCCTAAATACAAATTCAAGTGAGGGTTGTCAAGGGGGCCTGCCATTGTCTACAACAGGCAGTTTGAAGGCATAAGAATGAAAAGCAAATGCCAGCTCTTAAATGAACATATAGGCTGTGCAAAATAAAAAAAAAATGCTTCTAATATAGTTAGTTAGCCGAAAGCAGGATTTATTGAACTCACTGTTAAATCCATTTCTCTATTGTGGACAGAGGGACACAGGAGACAGATGGGGTAAAGCTCCTCCCTCCAGGATTCAGGAGGTAATCAAAGTAGGCGTGCCTAGGCTGCTTTACCCTCTGGCACTAGCCTTACCTCTTCAGTGTGTGCCTAAGACCAAGGGGCCCCAGGTAATATAACAGAAGTATTAGAAAAAAAGGTAACCCTTTCCCTGACCAACGGGTCAATGAACATAGTAACATTTTAACAGGGATGGAAGTCCTGTTTCCCCCTGTCGACGACAAAGAAATGGATTTAACAGTGAGTACAATAAATCCTGCTTTCTCTGCTCTCTCCGGGGGACACAGGAGACAGATGGGGACTTAACAAAGCAGTCCCAAAACAGCAGGGCGGGCAAGTTACATATTTAGTAATTCTTTGCACCACCGATTGGAGAACCTTTCTGCCAAAGGCTTACGCAGAAGCAATTTTGTCAAGTCTGCAAAATTTGGTGAAGGTATGTATGGACGACCGAGTAGCCGCTCTGAAAATCTGTTCAATGGAAGCTGAGTTGCACCAGGCCCAGGAAGCCCCCATAGCTCTAGTGGAGTGGGCCCTAACTCCTATTGGTGAAGGTTTCCCCTTTGCCGTCTATGCCTTGCAGACAGCCTCTCGTATCCAGCGGGCAATAGAAGTCTTGGACGCTGGTCTTCCCACCTGAGGACTGGAGGGTATGACGAATAGAGTGTTAGATTTTCGGATGGACTTGGAGCGGTCAAGGTAGATTCTGAGTGCTCGCACTACATCCAATTTGTATATTCTCTTCTCTTTGTCATTCTTTGGTTCTGGGCATAACAATGGAACCACAGCGTCCTCATTGAGGTGAAAGGAAGAAACCTCCTTAGGAAGGAAGGATGGTACTGTACACAGTACCGCTTTGTCTTTATGTAGGGTTAGAAAAGGTGAGGCGCAGGAGAAGGCTCTGAAGAAACAGCGACCAGAAAAACTACTTTCCAAGAAACCCAGGGAAGATCTAGTTGTTCCATGGATTCAAAGAGGGGGTCCATCCTAGCCAGTACCAGATTGAGATCCCAGCCTGGGACTGGTGGTCGGGTTGGAGGCCTCAGGTGGTTCACTCCTTGCATGAATGTATGGATAGGACTCTCAAGAGCTAGACGAGATTGGAACAGGACTGATAGGGCTGATACTTGAACTTTGAGGGAGCCGAGTTTTAATCCCATGTCCATAACCTTTTCGAGAAATCATAGTATCTGTGGTATAGATAATATGTCAAATGGGACGTCCTGATCGTGACACCACTCCCAATATGTCCGCCACACCCTGTGGTATGCTTTAGATGAGACCGGTTTACGAGCTTGTAGCATTGTTGCGATCACGTCTTCTGCTAGACCCTGCGTCACCAAATGGTGGCTTCAACAGCCATGCCGTCAAAGCGAACAAGCCTGGATTGGGGTGTAGGATTGGTCCCTGTCGTATAAGGTCTGGTCTGTGTGTGAGAGATGTATTTGCTCATCGCAAGACATGTCGTGAAGGTCATGAAGCCAGGTCTGGCGTGGCCAAAAGGGGGCTAACACTCTGGTGTTTGATTTTCGTATGAATGTCAATATTTGGGTCATTACATCGACTCCTTCTGCCAGTGGATCCTTGTAGTGGGCAAAGAAACGTGGCACCTTGCGATTGTGGCTTAGGAAGTCTGCTTCCGTGTTGGAGATTCCTGGGATATGTATGGCTGATATGTTGAATATTTGAGCCTCTGCTAGAGCCCCTGTGCTCCTGGTCCCGCCTTGTCAGTTTAGGTATGCCACTGCTGTGACGTTGTCGCAATGTATACGAACGTCTCGATTGTGAAGGTTGTGCAACCAGTGCTTGAGGACTAAGTAGATTGCCCTGAGCTCCAAGATGTTTATGGACAGTTTGGACTCCTCTGGAGACCAAGTTCCTTGAGCAGTTAACTTGTTGCACGTTGTTCCCCATCCCGCCAGACTGGCGTCTGTGGTCATCACTGTCCAAGTTGATGTTGCCCAGGACTGACCCTTGTTGAGAGTTGATGGGGAAAGCCAATAGACTCTGAGGTAGTAGGATGGTTTGGGTTAGCGGACCTCTCTTCCACTTCTTGAGAATTATTGATTGGAGAGGTCTCAAGTGGCTCTGTGCAAAAGGATCCACCTCCATTGCGGATACCATTGACCCCAATACCTGCATCACTTGATGCACTGTAGGGGTGTTGAGTTTTAGAAGTGTCTGAACTTGGTTCGTTATCTTCTCTTGTTTTTGCATGGAGAGATACACTCGTTGATTTAGGGTATCGAACTCTAGTCTCTGAAAAACCATTCTGTGTTTGGGATGAGGACTGGACTTGTGCCAGTTGATGGTCCCACCGAACTGCTGGATCATTGTTGCCGCTCGGCTCAAGTCTGCATAAGTCTGTTCCACTGTCCTGGACTTGATCAGGAGGTCGTTGAGGTAGGGTGTCACTGATATTCATCTCAGACGGAGGGTGGACGCTGTGACTGACATTAGTTTTGTGAAAACCCGAGGGGCTGAGGACAGGCCGAATGGTAGAGCCACGAATTGGAAGTGTTGGCTGGCAAAGGCAAATCTGAGGTATTTCTGGGGAGGAGGCCATATTGGGACATGTAAGTAAGCGTCTTTGATGTCCATGGACATGAGGAACTGATCTTGCTCCATCCCCCGAATGACTGAATCGGACTGATTTGATTAATTTGTTTAGTCCCTGTAGATCTAGGATTGGTTGGAATATTCCTTCTTTCTTTGGGACTATGAAGAGATTGGAGTAGAAACAGAGAATCTCTCTTGTAAGGGTACTGGTTTGATTACTCCCTCCCTTTGCAGTCGGCCACACAATCCAGGAATGCCCGAGCCTTGGTGTCTTGGCCTGGGACACTTGAAATTAGGAACTTTCTGGGTGGTGGGGATAAAAGGTCTAGATGGTATCCTTCTGTGACTCTTTTGTTCACCCAGGAATCTGAGGAGTGGCGGAGCCATACTTCCCTGAACCGCAAAAGCCTCCCCCCGACAGGTTCCTGCGTTTCCGGAGGGGGTGCCCCATCAGGCTGAGGTTGTCTTGTCTGCCAGGGGTTTGTTTTGAGGCTTGGTTGGTCTCCAGCCTGATCTATTCTTTTCAGTGTTTCTGGGACAAAAGCTAGAGCGGCGGGGAGAGTTTCCCCTTTTGGGTGTTCTCTTGCTCGTGCTACGAAATTTACCTTTTCTTGTCGTATATGAAGAGCGTGACTTGGACTGTGGGAGAAAGGTGCTTTTCCCTCCAGTTGCCTGGGATATTATCTTTTCCAACTCCTCGCCGAATAATTTGTTGCCCTTAAATGGAAGAGATGTAAGGGACTTATTTGAGCTAAGGTCTGCTGACCAGTTCTTCAGCCACAGGTATCTCCGGGCTGTTACAACAACTAAGGATGAAGTTCTACCTAGGAGTTGGGCCGTGTCCAGGATAGCCTCACTTAGATAGGAATTGGCTTCTGACCACTGTTGGGCAATGTGTAGGAACTCTGATCTGGCTGTACCATCTTGGAGCCCCGTGATTAGTGTCTCTGACCAGGTTTCCATAGCTCTGGAAACCTGCTGCTGCTAAGGCAGGTCTGAGTGCACACCCTGATGCTGAAAAAATTGCTCTTAGTCCTCTTTCTAGTCGCTTACCTGTAGGATCTTTGAAGGCCGCCGCGTCAGTAATAGGCAATGTAGTTGACTTAGATAATCTGGAAACTGGAGCAGCTAATACTGGCGGTGTCCACCACTTCCTTTGGAAACGGGTAGGACTTCGAAAATTTACGGGATGGTTGGAACACCTCTCAGGTGTGTTCCATTCATCCTGAACTAGTGCTAGCAATTGTTCGTGTGCTGGAAAACAGGAGTTAGTCTTCTTTTATCTTTTGAAGGGCCTTTTAGCATGTTGCTGACTTTCAGGGGAGTCAATCTTTAATGTTTCAGTGAATGCTCTTATTATGCCATCTATGTCATGATGGGATCCCCGTTCTTTATCCTCCTCCTCATTATCACTGGAGTACTCATCGGAGGATAGTAGCTCTCCCTCTTAGACGGAGGGATTGGATCTTTCAGATGATGACGCCCGGGGGATGCTGTCTTGCCTCTTTTAGAGGGCCCCTAACTTTGCTAGGGCTTTTCCCAGAGTGTCGGCTAAGGCTGGGATGCTTTGCAAGGAGGCTAGGGAGTGGGATAGCTGCACAGCCCATAAGGGTGCCTCCGAATCCCTAGAAGTGCTGGCTGTGGCTCCCTGGGCAGCCCCCTGTGAAGGTTCTGAGGTACTATCTGTTGTACTTAGGGCGCTAGCTGGTCGAGGTGCAGACCCTCCTTCCTCCTGAGAACAGGAGTTGCAGAGAGGGTCAGTCTGTCCTATTAAAAATTTAAATTGGCACTTGGTGCATGCAAGGTATGTGACTTGCGTGTGAGCTGATGGGACTCTGCCCCTCTCCCTGGAAAAAGAACCTTTTGTCCTACCTACCACCATGTCAACCGGGACAGAGGACTCCTGTAGTTGTATGTGCGAGCGACGCTGGAAGAGATCTCGTCCCACCTGCCTGTATTCAGTGTCCGACTGGGGGTCCTGGGCCCAATGGGACTGTAACCTCGGGGGCCCTCACACAGTGTCGGACTGGGACACCAGGGGCCCACCCTTAGACCAGGGGCCCACTATCAGTACTATTATTCTTCCTCATATTATAATCTATTAATCCATCTATTTATCCTTTTTGTTCTCATAGAAATTGGTAATGACCATGAAATAAGCCAAATGTTTATAAGCAGGAGGGCCCACCGGGAGTTTTCCTGGTATCTCGGCGGGCCAGTCCAACACTGTCTGTGTTAGGCTGCTGCGGTGAAGTAGCAAGTGCTAGGGCTGAAGGCACTTTACTGCGCACCAATTTGCCCTCTTGCGCGCACACTCACTCCCGGAATAGTTTGGCGCCAGAAGTGTGTGGGTGAGGTGCGTTGCGTCACTTCCCTCCGGCGTTCCCACCTAGGACTCATCATTACCATGGTAATGCTGTGAAGATATTTCTCTCTCTACCCGAGAAGGGGAGCGGCCCTGCGCAGGTCGTAGGGCTTGCACTGGGAGGACGGGAGGGAAGGTGAACCCTGTGCAGATAGCAGTTGGAGGCGGCGGCGCGTATCGCGGCAATGCACACAGCACGAGGAAGAGCTGGGTGCAGACGTAAATACTTACTATGCCGCCAGACCCTCTACCGGCCAGAGCATCTGTGCCTCGGGTTGGGCCAGGGATTCCTCTGGGTGGTTTCTTGCCCTGCAGGGCTAGCTCTACCCCGGTGGGTCTTCCTGCGTAGGGGATTAACTTGTGTGGCTGTTAACTTGTGTGGCTGCAGTACGCCAGGCCATAGACTCACCCCAGGTGTCAGCACCATTTGCTGACCAGAGTTTTCCTTGCGTTGGGTCTCCTAGAGACCACATCCAACCTCCTGGGGACAGGACACTTAAACTGAAGAGGTAAGGCTAGTGCCAGAGGGTAAAGCAGCCTAGGCACGTCTACTTTGATTACCTCAAGTGTCCTGCCTCCTGAAGGAAGGATCTTTACCCCATCTGTCTCCTGTGTCCACCGGAGACGGCAGAGAAATATGTAATGTATAAAGGCTGGAGTGACTGGATGTCTAACATAATAGACAGAAAATTACTTCTTGTTTTGCAGCTCTGTAACTCTGAGTTAGTCAGCGACTTAAACGGGGGCCACATGGGACATAACTGTTCAGTGAGTTTGCAATAGATCCTTAGTATGCAGCTCAGATTCAAAAGCAACAGTTATGACCCATGTGCCCCCCCTCAAGTCTTGCTTAGTGGAAACCAATAAAGCTGCAAAGCAGGAAGTAGTGTTCTGCATATTATGTTAGACATCCAGTGGCTAAAACATTTATACATTACATTTTTGCCTAACTAACTATATTAGTAAAATTTTTTATTTTGGACAGTCTATTTACCCAGTTTTTAATTTTATACTGATCAATTCCTTTAAAGATTTGTTGTAATGGACTGAAAAGGATTTCCGTTATATATACATCAATAGAGCAATACAATAGAGAACAAATATATCTGTTTAAAAAAAACAAAAAAAAAAACATTTCTTTATTTTACAAATTTAAAAACATAAATAATATTTACACGCATTTCAGACTTCAGCTCAGAACAATGGAATATGGATTACAAAACTCGCTGGATAAAATCTCAAGACTCAAGTCAAATCTTTTCTCTTTCTTTTCCACTGCTTTCAGCTTTTTTTCCATCTGTACAGATTTAATTTCATTTTTTTTTTTTACAAATAGATAACATAAAGAAGGCTTTTTCAATAGCTTTAAAGCCAATTTAAAAAAAAAAAATCTAATTACAACTGGGATAAAAACGCCTAGAAAGCTCAGTCTGGGGCTTTTAAAAGGATTTTGGTATCTGCAATTTGTTTTAAATGTCCAGTGTAAAATAAATTGCAATTCTTGACAGTTTACAAAATTGCGTGGTACAATTCCCAGAAAGTATTTTCATTCTTTTTTTTTTCCAATTTCATATTAATATTTTCTTTAAGTCTTACTTGGACATTTCTATTTTACAGAGCAGTAGAGGGAGTTCGGGGAGATCCTGGCATCAGTGACGTTTTAGTAATTCATTTGTGCCGTATTAATTTACAAAAAAGAACTTTGGGATTTGTTAGTGCCAGAAATATCATGTTTTTTGTTTAACAATTCATTTTTTTTTTCTAAACGCAGGCACATTTCTGTAGAAACACATGTAGGCAACTCTATTGCAGACATTATTCCTCTCCATACCAATACATTAATTATGGCCATCAACATGCACGGTGAAGACTGTATGATACAGCTAATTAAGCTAAAGTGAAATGATGGCAGATGCACAACAGGTTCTCAGTGAGCTGTTCCCATCATGTTTTCATTTCATTAAAGGTGCTTTATGTTGTGGCACTGAAAACAAAGGGGGCAAACCCTAGGCTTTCCCAAGGCACTCTGGGACTCATAGTGCTGATTTTGGAATTGCCAAGTATACCTATGAGAGAACGAGTTAACCTGAAAGCAACGGCACATGAAAAAAACCACAAAGGCTCTGTAGCTCATTGGCGAGTCTCTCGCTTCTGTACCCGTGTGGCTGGGCAGGGCACTTTCAGTAAGATCTTGACATCTTGACATCTTGCAGTAAAAACTATGAAAGTAACGAAAATTACCAAGGAGAGAAATAAATATAGTGTCACTCAAAATGCCAATGACTCTGCTGGTCATCCTGAGGAAGGTGCATTGGGAGTAACTGTGAATGGCTCTGGCATTGAGTTGATGACAGGATAAGACCCCATTGCTTAACATAGAGATGCTGATATGTGATGTGCTGACAGAAGGCAAGTAATGGAATGACACTTTACTGCTGCCCGTTATTGATTAGAGACATGATGCTAATTTTCTCCTCCACTTCCTCATTGGACTTTGGAGCCACTCCTGTACCCAGTCCGTAGAGGCGACCGCAATATTTGGCATCATCGATGTGGTCTTCAAAAAATAACTAGAATAAATATACAAAAGGAAAATTAGACTTAATAAATTGTGCTTGTAACCAAATGCAAAACATTCATGCAAAAAAATAAAATAAAAATAAAAATAAAAATTCAACCTCACATCTTACTTATCTTTTCCAGTTGTCATTGTTAAGCACCAGTCTAAAGCTACACAGGGGATGTATGGAAAAGGTAAGTAAAATGGCAACATTTCCTAAAAGGAGCATAAGACCAGGGAACATCTTATTGGATTTGTGGTTTTTGAGTTATTTAGCTTTTAATTCAACATATCTCCAGTTTGCAGTTTCAGCAATTACTAGGGTCCAAATTACCTTAGCAACCATGCATTGATCTGAATAAGAGACTGGAATATGAATAGGAGAGGCCTGAATAGAAAGACAATACATTTGTAGCCTTACAGAGCATTTTTTGATGGGGTCAGTGACCCCCCCCCATTTGAAAGCTGGAAAGGGTCAGAAGAAAAAGGCAAATAATTAAAAAAAACTATACAAAATAAATAATGAAGACAAAGTTGCTTAGAATTGGGCACTTTATAACATACTAACAGTTAACTTAAAGGCGAACCACCCATTTATGTTAAGAATGAATGGCTGAAAAGATTTCCTACATCTGTAAAATGGTAATAAGCCAAAAAAATGGCCAAATGTTAAAGTGGAAGGTGTTACGCCAAGGATAGTTCATACTAAATAAACAATAACACAGGCTTACTAAAGTAATATATCAATTAATAAATATGCTGTAGTGGGAATGGCAATGCCTATCCCAAAAGGACTAATGAAAAGAAAGCAGCAGCACAGACTGACCTCCTTCATCCTGAAGAATGCCATGCCTGTCAACAGAGAGTCTGAGCCTGCTTGATGTTGCCTACCAATCCTTTGCAGGTCCAACTGGTCAGCTACCTCCTGAAGACCTCCCTTAAAATTCAAGCACAGAGACCATTAACAACTATAACCCTAGAAGTAATGAGCACCGGATAATTATAAGACTTCATTAACAAAAAAGCTCATCTAGAAGCTGTATAAATGCATAATATACCAAAAGTCCTATTTATTTGATCTACTGAGTTATAAGCAGTGCATTGTACTGTATAACGGGGGGGGGGGGGGGAGAGAGAGTTCAGTGTAAAAATAAAATACAGTACATAGATAGGAGTTGCGAAATAAAAAATTTTGTGCCAATAATACCCCACCTTTAGGTTCTTACAGCTCTTCATAAGATACTTGACATCATATATAGACGGGAAAAAGAGATTTAAGATATGGAAAAACTCATGTTCCTCCTCAGGCAGACGGGAATCCGTGAGAAGCTTCACCATATAGCCAAAGTCATAGCCACTGCCAGGACAAACAGAAGCCAATTAGTCTGTAAAGGTTTTCATTCATCCAGGTCATGGTATTCAATATCTAGCTGATATAAGTCTAAACCAGGTAACAGTCCAATTTGTTCAGAGCTCCCTATCTACTTTTGAACAAACAAACCACTCCCTTCTTTAAGCAGCAGCCTTTAAAAGATGATCAACAGGGGCTTCTGGCTGGATTGGTAATTGGTTTTATTAACTTTTTTGACCATCAGACCATCACAAAATGGCGGATCAAGGCAAGAGATGTAAAAGGGCAAGATTTACCTAAATATATAGACCAGTTTGGTAAGATTCCTTAATATGCCACTTAATAAGATATAAACTGTTGCTTAAGTGTTCATTTTGGGGGTATAGTTTTCCTTTAATTAAAACAACAGGCAAAAAGCATGTTCAGCACAGCCCTTTTCATTGAGCTTATGTTGAACAGGGGTGTATACTGCCTCTTTAAAAGCGACTGGGGAATTCCATATCACTGGAGAAAACATTTCAAAAAAACTCAGAAAGAGATTATTAGCTCTGTATAAAATAACCCGTTCCTTCCATCAGTTGCTAGTGTCTCAGATTTACAGATAAGGAAGAGTTTATTAAGCAAGAGTTTAAAAGCATCAGTTGACCCGTCGCCTTCTCCCCATAATTAATCTGGCAAACAGGCAATAGGTAGAAAGGCTGGTACTGAATTCCTGCATAAGCCCAACTGAATTAGCTTGTGCCAAAGAAGGCACTACTCAAACTATTTATAATGATGCTGTTCTTCATGTCCAAGGGAGACCAAGTACTTTGTCAGTTCAACGTGTCAGAAACATTGGGCCCTACCTGTGAAATGAAAGCCACTTCACATTGTCACACAACACCACACCAGATGTCATAAGCAGCTCTGCAAAGGTCAGTGTGTCTATGCCTTCCTCTTCGTGCTTTTGGAACTGAAGACCAGAATTAGCCAACAAGTCAATAGAATCCTGAGAATACATATCCTCCCTGAAACAGAAGTTATAGATACCATGTTAGTCTTTTTTGTTTTCCTAATTTACAGGAATGTCTTTCTGTTATATCCATATGGACTGAATCACTCTCAGTGAATAGCTTAAATTGCAAATGGAGCCTTATCTCTGTTGGTATTGCGATGGGTGCAGCAGCCATGATTGCTTTAACATGACTGTCACATCAAATACCTCCAGTACCCAAATTACCATAATAATGTAAAGAAAGTTGGCACAGCCTTAACAAGCATTACATCTACATAATTTGCATGTAGATATGAGTCTGGGGCAAACAATTCTGGGTCTTAAAAATTATGGATTATGAAAAACATACGTGAGGTTAAACTTGAAGTTGAATTGCCATGTGTTGATGCCGGGTGGATACTCCCCCTTTTCATTCGTAAAAGTAAGCCCAAGCTGAATGATTTTCAGAAGATCAACGTTACAGCGCAACAGTTGATACTGATAATCTATTGTGCTCCGGAATTCACCGATGGGCCTCACCACAACACCAGGAAACTCTGTGTCCTAATAAAACATACAAATATAAAAATATAAATAGGAAAGCTGGGTTTAACAGTACGCCTGTGAAATGAATGCCATGTTATCCATAGTATTTATGAATAATTTTATAGTGGTGCTTTAAAATTGTACCTTCCCTGCATTTAGTCATCTATATAGATCTATATATATATATATATATATATATATATATATATATATATATATATTTTTTTTTTTTTTTTTTTTTTTGATGATACTTTTATTTGTTCATTAGTGAAGGTTGCTGCAAATGTATCAGCAGATGACAAACGATGCAGACAAATGAATTCCATCCAGTATGTGGCATCCTTGCAGCAGGACCATAACAAGCTAGCAAACTATGTAAATAATAAATGTAAAGTTATACAACTGGGATGTATAAATATGCAGTCAACATCAGCCACCAAACATTCAACGTTTCGGGGGGGGAACACCCACCCAACCTTCATCAGGGTGAAGGGTGGGTGTTCCCCCCCCCCCGAAACACTGAATGTTTGGTGGCTGAATAAAAGGGGATACTCGACGACTGCATTAACCAGTGTGTGTGCGGATCCGTTTTTCTATACACATTCGTTGCTAAGGGACCCGGCCGGGTCAACAGAAGAAACGCACCACCAGTTGCAGGATTGGTGAACTACAGGTGTGCGGTAGGAGAAATTACATTGTAACCACCTGAATGATGTTCAGTGGTTCACATGTAAAGTAGAGTTAAGGGGGGGACTGCATACTGGCAAATGAAAAAAATGTAGGGAGATCCCTCAAAGCCTAAGAGTATGTGTCTCAACAGGCATGAAACGAGTTAGGCCAGGGGTAGGCAATCCCTGGCTCCGGAGCCTCATTCGGCTCTTCTTCCTGCTTGCTGCGGCTCGGTCTTGTGACTTTGTCTGTCATGTCATCTATACATCCCCTGCTGGCGGCTTCTTGAGTGTGAGACTGCGTTCAGCTTACCGCGGTCGGACACTCAGGAAGCCGCCAGCAGGTGCGAGGGCTGTATATTGAAAGGGGGGAATTGAAAGGGTTAACTTCTATCCCTGAAACTTCTGTCCTTGCTCAAACTTCTTTGTGCAAAACGTGCTTATATGGCACGTACTCCCCAACTGGCCTGAGCAGCCCCCAATGCCCTTGGGCAAATATGTTTCTTATCACGCATACCAACACACCCCACTCTTACAACTTCTACAAAGTTTCTTTCTGGGGACACACAGAATAATACTTTTTTGTTTTCCCTTAGGCTAAGGCATACCTTTGTTACACGTCATATTGGCTATATAAGCAACTGCTGTAACCCTAATAAATCGGAACTTGCTTTGCAACACACGTGCCTACTGTGTAGTTCTTTGTAAGACCCCTGCGCAGTGTATCTGGATGGTGTAATCAGATGGTTTCTGCCGTGCCAAGACGAACCGGTTCGCCTAGGGATAGCACAAGGATAGATCAGTGAAAGCCCGGGATTTCCCCTGTTCCTTTCATATATATGTCCCAGGAGTGACAGGCAAGACTGAGCCGTAGCAAGATGATTCATCATGGTCCTTACCGCGGTCGCACACTCAAGACAAGAGGGGAAGATCAGCATGGAGCTTCAGAAACAAAAGTCACATTAAACTGATGAGAACACTAGCATTTAATAGGGCTATTCAGTGTTTAATTTATTTCAAAGTAGGCCTACACATACACACTGCACTTCTGTTTGTTGTATTCTGTTGTTGTAACAGTTAAAATTAAAAAGAAAGTTAAAACTTTTAAAAGTTTATAAGCTGCGTTATGTTTTGCGGCTCCAGACTATACGTGCACAAAAAGCAGTTATCCACTGACCAACCAACAATCCTGATGAATCTCCACTGACCTGTCAAAAAAGAAAATCCTATCTGTCCCAGTTGCCATTGGGGATAATTGAACAATAAGCCCAGTCAAATAAAGTGGCAGGATTAATGTAGACTTACCATTGCTATGTAGCCATATGTGCGAACAAGTTCTCTAATTTTGCGCATCTCCTCCTCTAAGTTGACAGCCCACACCTCACATATCACCTGGCTATTATCTACCACCGCTGCAGGCATTGTGAATTTAGATGGTGGCCAGTGAGGCTCGTGGTAGAGAAAGAAAATCAAGCAGTGTACTTTCCCAAACAGAGGTGATGCCTCTTACCTGAAAGTTTAAAATATATACTTTTACTAAGGTTAACTTGCAGAAAGCCAAACATTTTCAGACTTTGTAGTCAAAAGAAATGCTTAACACCGTTAATGGACAGGCAACCTTTGGAAACACTACCCTGTTAGCTCAACTGATGGGGAATGCTGGGAGCTGTTCGAACACTTGTATTTATAGTAGGGATGCATCGAATCCAGGATTCGGTTCGGGATTCTGACTTTTTCAGCAGGATTTTTTTTTCCACTTTTTCCTTCCCTTTTGCATATGCAAATTAGGATAAAGATTCGGTTCGGTATTTTCCAGAATCTTTCATCAAGGATTAGGGGGTTCGGCCGAATCCCAAATAGTGGATTCGGTGCATCCCTAATTTATAGCAATACAGTCAATTAAATTGTGAAACCGCTGTACAAATGGTACATATACATCATGTGGTGTAGCTGCTTGCACACACACATTATTCATACCATTGGTCAACTTTCAGTCTAGCGGCATAATGGTCTGTGTATATGTGCAGTTAGAGCAAGAAAATATTTTGTTTAATTACATAAAAGTCAGTTGGCCAAAACAGCAATCCAAGCCCTTGTAGTGGTGTAGCTATGTAGCAAACCGACTTATCAACCACAATTTGGACATTGTTGTCAAACTCCTCTAGATTAGTAACAGGAAAAACATCAGTCGTCTAGATCACACAGTACAGGTATAGGATCAGTTATCCGGAAAACCATTATCCAGAAAGTTCCAAATTACGGAAAAGCTATCTCCCATATACTCCATTTTATCTAAATTTTTAAAAATGATTTCCTTTTTCTCTGTAATAATAATAATAATAATAATAATAATAAAACAGTACCTTGTATTTGATCAAAGCCCAACGATCCAGATTATGGGGTTTATTTAATGTTTAAATTATTTTCTAGTAGACTTATGGTATGAAGATCCAAATTACAGAAAGACCAGTTATCCGGAAAGCCCCAGATCATGAGCATTCTGGATAACAGGTCCCATACATGTACTACAATTCCTAGATGTCACCCAGAAGGCCAGACTGTGGTTGTAGGGGAGATGAAGCAGACTTCAGTTATTCTTGCTGGTCGGTGTTATGGGACAAAAAAAGTGAAATACACTACCCGACCTTTTAAACAAGCAGCTGGAAAATATTGCACCCCTATCTTGACTTTCTTGATCCCTTGTTCCAGTATTGTGATTTTTTGTGAGGTTTGGCAAATGCCAGAGGGGCTGCTGTAAGTTCATATAACCAGTCACTATTTATTGGGCTGGTGGGGGGCTGTTTGGGCTTCTGTGTACCTGAAATACTAGGTCCTATGTTGATTCTGAGTCCAGACCTGTACAGTTGTTCACCTTTGAGATAACTTTTAGTATGATGTAGAGAATTTGCAATTTGATTATTGAAGGTATTTGAGTTCTTTAGATTTTTTATTCAGCAGCTCTTCAATTTGCATCTTATGCAATCTGGTAACTAGAGTCCAAATTACCCTAGCAACCATGCATTGATTTGAATAAGGGACTGGAATATGAATAGAAGAGAGCTTAAAAATAGAAGGATCGGTAATAAAAAGTAACAATTGCAATACATTTTGTATCCTTACAGAGCATTTGTTTATTTATTTTTTTTTGAAGGGAGCCAGTTGAAAGCTGCAAAGAGTCAGAAGATACGGCAAATAACTATAAAAAAATAAATGAGTTGCTTAGAATTGGCTGTTCTAGAACATGATAAAAGTTACCTTAAAGGCGAACCATCCCTTTAAATGGAAAAATACCCCAAAAATACATAACAGAAAAGCAATTCAAGCACAGGATACAGAGTATATAAGTTCTGAAGAATCCCATTGTATACTACAGAGCTTATCTGTTATCTAATGTGTAACCGGTGCCAATTCTCCTTTTTCAGTTTAGAATGGCTGCCCCCATGGCTACACAGCAGCTTGGTAATATGAACTATAGTAGTGTTTCTGAAGCAAACACACCAGTTGTAACAGTGCAGGGTAACAGTACAGTATATTGCCATTACTTTAAAACACTTTCATTGTTTGGTGTTACTGTTCCTTTAAACACCATGTATAAGGATGGACTTTAAAAGATACACATGGCTAGTGTGTATTATAAGCACATCTTGTGTGCCCATCCTGCAGCTCTCCAGCATTTCGCTTGGGAACGGCTCGAGAGACGCTTGTGGGCCTTGTATTTAGCAAATGCATTTTAAGACCTACCCTGAGCAGGCTTTCCCAACACTCTCACCTTACGGGCTCTGTCCCGAAGCGGAGGGCAGCAGGAACTTGCGCGTACAACTATACGAACGTTCAATGGCTGACTCGACGGGCGCCCTAGCCACTGCACTCTATGGTCAGGATCGAAAAGCCAATCAGAAGCGCGTTCCGAATCCAGGAAGTCGCGCGACGGGCGCCCTAGCCACTGCACTCTATGGTCAGGATCAAAAAGCCAATCAGAAGCGCGTTCCGAATCCAGGAAGTCGCGTAAGTGACGTAAGCCGTGCGTTTGCGCAGTTGAAAGGAAAATGAATCGCGCCAATGGGCATGCGTGGAAGGTATGTGGCTGCATGGGATGTGGAGAATATGTAAAGAAAGCCTTCTCGTGAAATAAATCTAAAAATGGCCACTAAATGTTGTCGAAATTGCATTCTGAAAAAAAAAATTACATTTGACTTTACCCTCACAATTTCCCTTCTGGCGGTCTGTCAGATTGTAGCAAACAAAAATTCTCAAACTCTGTTTCAAATTATATTTTGAGTTTAATATTTGAAACTAGAATTCCAAAATCGTAACATAATTAAAAAAACAACAACAATGTTGCTTGGGTAAAATGCTTAAAGGAACAGTAACATCAAAAAATTAAAGTGTTTTAAAGTAATACAAATATAATGCAGTGTTGCCCTGCACTTGCTTCAGAAACACTACTATTGTTTATATAAATAAGCTGCTGTGTAGCCATGGGGGCAGCTATTCAAGAGAGAAAAGGCTCAGGTTACACAGCAGATAGCAGATAAGCTCTGTAGAACATAATGGTGTTATCTGTTATCCACTATTTAACCTGTGCCATATAGACTTTTTTCAATTTCTGCCATTGCTACACAGCAGCTTGTTTATATGAACTATAGTAGAATTTCTGACGTAAACATATAAGTTTTACCAGTGCAGGGCAACAGTAAATTATATTTTTATTACTTTACGGGTTTAAACACACGGGCAGATTTAGTCGCCTGGCGACTAATCGCCTCTTCATCGGAGCGACAATCCCCCCGAACTGCCTTCCGCCTGCTAAAATGAAAAAATTTCTCCGTTAATGCACTTGCGTCAATTCGGTTTCCAAAGTTGTCTCAGGATGAAACTTCAGAAATCGAAGCGCTGTGAGTACATTGCCACAGGCATTTTTTAATTTTAGCAGGGGGAAGGCAGTTGGTGGAGATTGTCGCCCCGAAGAAGAGTCGATTAGTCGTCAGGCGACTAAATCTGCCCTTGTGCTTAAACCCTTAAACACTTCAATTTTTTGGTGTTCCTGTTCTTTTTAATAGTTGTTGCAATAATTTGTCCAAAGCTTTAAAGTCACATGACTGCAGGGGGGTAAGGGTATTTAGCTTAGAGCGATTCCCACTTCTCAGCAAAAAAAGTTATTCTCTGTAGCTCAGGTGAATGTGCACTCTGAGAAACCTTGTGTACACATAGATAAGTGTAAATAAAGAATAAAAATAATACAGCAGCACTCTTCAATCCAAATGGACTTTAGCGGGTACCTATTTGGGCTGGCTATATACTAGACTAGAATCCAGAGACTGCAAACATGCTGGTATTCTGCCTACTTTCTAACTGAATCCTGGATTTAGTAAATCCCTAGAAATGGTAATGGCACATGAAGAGATACCAGGTGTTTTTGGCCATTATGTTTTTAGTTATCCAAACACATGGCCCAGAACAGACACGTTTAAAGTGCAAGCACCTGAGTTTTTTAGCTTTCACCATTTGCACTTTCAGGTAATACTAATTGGGTCAAATAGAAGGTGATTTTAGACACTTTACACCCTACTGTGTGTTTTAACTGTGTGATTAACCAGGCCTACAATGCAATGTCAGTGCAAGCTGTGCTCTTCACCTTGTGTTGAATCCAACGCAAGATACAAAGTGCACTGCTGTGGGTACAAGACAGCCCTGTACTTAAAGGGGTTATTCACCTTTGAGTTGTATTTATATAATACACAAAAGCCATGAATATCTTGTAAATTATATCCTTATAAACGATGAGTTCTGATGTCATCAGTTATAAACGGTGAGTTCTAAAGTCATCTCTGTCACATGACTTACTGAAATTTGTGTATTATAATAAATAAAGTACCACCAGTTGCAAAATATAAGGATATTAGAAGTTACCTCGGAGTTCCATGACCTCCTTCGGCCTCGTGTTTTTATATGGTCATGAAACTCTTGGGTAACTAATAATATCCTTATATTTTACAAGAGGGGGTACTTTATTCACTATATATAGTATAGCTAGTATGAGTAATTCTAAAACAACTGGACTTGCTGAGTAATCATTGAAGACGTTTCACTACTCATCCGAGCAGCTTCTTCAGTTCAACTGACTGGTGTGGGAAGTCCTCATCATATAAACTCTTACACTAATCCAATCACAATGGCACATTGTAACTCTTCAAACAGTTGCTATCTGAAACTCACAGAGATTATGAATGCTTTGTAGTTACTGTGATAGGATTACCAAGGCATCATACAGTTCCTATAAACAGGTGTTACTTATGAGAGTTGCATGAATGGGAGTGTCAAGTGTTCTGAAACCGCCAGGGTACAGATTTTAGAACAGCATTGTATGACGCAGACAGATGGTGTTGAAGGCCCCCACCTGATGGTTTCCCCAACTTGACATAAATCGCCTCTTTCAAACGAGCGGCCTTCTTTATCTAAGATTTGGACATTGTTATTTTAGAGGAGCGGCCTTTACAGAACACATTAACTCAGAGGACAGTGACATTAATTTCACAAGGGAAGATGTCCATGAAAACAAACTTGCCTTTTAGAATTGTTTGATATCCATCTAAAAGGGGGGTAACTTGAAAACAGAAGTATACAGGAACTACACTCATACGGATCAATATCCGTTGTTCGATTCCCGCCATCCACTGGAACACAAACTGGGTGTCATTAGAACTCTGCACCACAGGGCGGAAAGTGTTACAACTGATACAGAGTCCAAGGACAAGGAAGAGTTTCCTTGGAAGAGGCCTTCCCACATCAGTCAGTTGAACTGAAGAAGCTGCTCGGATGAGTAGTGAAACGTCGTCAATGATTACTCAGCAAGTCCAGTTGTTTTAGAATTACTTATACTAGATAATAAACATGTAGCTTTACAGAGCATTTGTTTTTAGATTTGAAAGCTGGAAAGAGTCATAAGAAGATGGCATATAATGAAAAAACTTAATAAAATTGAACATTTGCTTAGTATTAGTATTAAAGGTAAACCACCCCTTTGACATCTGCAATAGGAAAAAATAGTGCTTTGTGCTTAAACTTGCATTCCACAGGTACAAGTGCTCCATGATTGTGCCTGTGTGATTAGTTAATAAGCCCTTATGTGTTTGGGGAAGTAAAAAAACTTTTATTGGGTGCCAAAATACCTGATATTGGCCAGTGTGCCCTTACCCTATTAATATTGTCCTCTCATAGGAACCTCCAATCTCAAACAAAAAGAGAAATATTTTTTTTTGACTCTTCAGCAGAATCTCTGCCTAGGAAAATGGGCACTTTAAAGAAAAAATCCCTGATCTGCTCTGTACTGTGGTGTGTTCCATATAGACTCCATGTTAGCGCTGTGTGCAGTAATGTGCTTAATGAACTGGATTTAATACAGTGACATGTATTGATAATCGCAGGAGTCTTTATTATGCACAACATTTCAAAATACTATATGCTGCTTTAGTACACAGAGCATGATACATTTTGGGTATAAGTAATAATGACAAAACAGGTTGATTGTCCGCTATCTTGTCCCATTGTGAACTTGTGGAATCACCTTGGGGACGGTACATTGGTGTAAATGTCCTCTGAACCTGCATCTGCCCACATTTTAAAAGTACAGGTATGAGATCTGTTATCCGGAAACCTGTTATCCAGAAAGCTTCAAATTACAGGACGTCTGTCTCCCACAGACTCCCGTTTTATCCAAATAACCCTAAATTTTTAATAATTTCCCTGTTCTCTATAATAATAAAACAGGAGCTTGTACCTGATCCCAACTAAGATATAATTAATCCTCATTGGAAGCAAAACCAGCCTGTGGATGGGGTCTTTTGTTGGGGGGGTAATTTTCCTTTAAGCTATGAAGATCCAAATTACGTAAAGATCGTTATCTGGAAAGTTTCAGGTCCCAAGCATTCTGGATAACAGGTTCCACACCTGTAATAATAATGTGCCATAGTTGCACATTACATACTTGCAAACAAAAGAAAAAACACTATTGCTAAGTGAGGCTGCAATTTCATTGTTATTGTTACATTTTATTACTTATCTTTCTGTTGAAGCCACCTCCTATTTAATTGCAGTCTCTCAGTCACACCACTGTTTGGGTGCTAGGCGAATTTGTAACCTAGCAACCTGTGAGCTGCAGAACAGAAAAAATCTATAATTTAAAAAAAAAAAAAAAAACATAATAAAACATAAGGACCAACTGCGAATGATCTCAGCATATCACAATCCCCAACATGCAAAATGTTAATACAAAACCCCTTTAACTTCTTACCTTCCACTGGAAGCATTTCTAACACTAGGTGGCATGATTAGCCTGCTTTATGATACATTATTATCATTAATTTATATACTGCTGACACATTACATAGCACTTTATAATTTATGGTCTCTACCACACAGGAAAACATACTCTAGAACAGGGATCCCCAACCTTTTGAACCCGTGAGCAACATTCAGAAATAAAAGGAGTTGGGGAGCAACACAAGCATGAAAAAGTCCCTTGGGGTGCCAAATAATGGATGTGATGGGCTATTTGGTAGCCCCTATGTGGAGTGGCAGTGTACAAGAGGCTCTACTTGTCACTATACTTAGTTTTTATGCAATTAAAACTTGCTTTCAAGCTTGGAATTCAAAAATAATCATGTTCTTTGAGGACCCTGAGAGCAACATCCAAGGGGTTGGAGAGCAACATGTTGCTCACGAGCTACTGGTTGGGGATCACTGCTCTAGAAGAACCTATTAAAAAAAAATGCAGAGAACGTTAAGAGGCAGATTTATTAAGGTTCGAAATTGTAAATTTGAATTCAGATTTTTCAAGTAGGATTGTTGTTCAAAACTCACAAATTTTAATTGGGAATAATTCAAACTTTCGAGATTTATCATACCTGGACCCTGGGAACAACTCGAATTCGACTTTGCCACCTAAAACCTGCCGAGTTCATGTAGAAGTCAATGGCAGAGGTCCAGTGACCCATTTGAAGATGTTAATAGCCTTCCTGACATTTTAGTTTTTTCCGGAGAAAAAACTAGATTTGAGTTTAGTCAAATTTGATTACAAATCAACTAGAGGTTTACGGTGGGTAATATTCGTTCGAATTTTGGCCGTTCGAGTTTTTCTTAAATAAGATACTATTCGAATTTAAGGTAATTCGAGTTCATTCGAGTTAAAAAAAACTCTTTACATTCTACCTTTGGTAAATCAACCCCTAAGACTTTTCAGGAAGGACTGTGCCAACATTCTTACCTACTTCGTGTGACTCTAATCTACCTCACTGCTCGGCAGCCAGTAAGATCAACGTTGAAGAAGTCAATGAATGCAGTCTGGGCATGCTCAGAAGAAAATAATGCCAAGCTGTTCCTACAGGAGAGTTATACCTGCTGCTGATATTTGAATATGCACTTTGGGTAAGTGCTGCCTTTGATTATTTATAAAAAGAAAATAATACAATTATTTGGAAATGTTTTTTTTTGCACAGTTCTACCACTCAGGTATGACTTTACAAAAAGTTGAACATCCCCTTTAACTCCATGCTGAAAGTGCCCAAGTGGGATCAAATCATGCATCATAGTAATTCTATCCTCTGCCAACCATGCTGTGTGCACATTATCATAAAGGTTTTTCATGAAAACCAGTATTTTCCTCATTTTGTTTGGGGCTCACTGGGGTTTGTCTTACCTCACCCCATCACAAACCCAGTACCCATCATGTGCTATCTGTTTACAATGACTTCAGTCCCCACTGGTAGACCAAAAGTGGCATGCTGCTGCAAAGTTATAGATATTTGTACATTTCCTCTTTTGTTATTTCTTTTTAATTGAAATTAGGGATTCGGATTCAATCCGAATCTTAATTTGCATATGCATATTAGGGACAGGAAGAGAAAAAGCAGAAACACTATTTTTACTATCTTGTTTTGTGACAAAAAGTTACGTGATTTCCCTTTCCTCCCCTAATTTGCATATGCAAATTAGGATTTGGTTTGGCCGAATCCTTGCTGAAAAAGGTTGAATCCCGAACTGAATCCTGGATTCGGTGAGTCCCTAATTGTAATACATTTTGTTTACAAAACATTTTAGCAATATATAGAGCTTGCCCTTGGATTATATCTCAATTGTAAATGAATCAAATGATCAAATTGTTTTCTGAGCTACAGGAAATACCTGTTTACCCCACGGACAAAATGCCTTGCTTGTATGCTTTGCAATTTTTCCAGAATAAAATACTTGTGTTTCTATATTTGTATTTATCTTCCCTATTAAACTCTATTGGCATCAAGCATACATTTTACAGGCCAGGTAAGAATTAAAAAAAGCAATACACAGAGTTAATAATGCCATAGATTTATGATTCACTTGTTATCAGTGTGAAAGAACATTGATCAGACAAAAGAGAAATATGCTTTATCTTGCAGAGAGGGTACGTGTTATCTACTGTACTTGCAATATATTATGCAAAGTCTGATTTGGAAAATATTCTGTTTTTGTTGGACTTTCTTCAAGGCCAATCTGTCCTGTTAGTGTACCCTTGCTCCAGTCCACGATAGATAATGTCACGGTAAAAAGAACAAACTTAGGCTCAGATAGTAGGAACCTCAGCTGTGTTGAACCTTTTCAGATCCACATTCTCTTTATGTTGGGCTATATCCTTTACATCTGCCCGATTTCACACATTTAGGGCTTGTCCAGACATATGTAGTATTAGGTTTGTATGTGCCAAAGGGTTTACATCTGGAATTAGCCAGGTTAGTTCAGAGTTAGTTCAGTTACACAACCTTCTATTTTTCCTCCTTTGCTGTGACTGTTTTAGTCAAGCCTGTGAAAATAGTTCTGTCCATAAGGTCCAGACTATTTCCATAGAAATGGATTGGGGTTGGGGGCATGCAGGACATTTTCTTACCCACCTGCAAAACTGGAATTTGCTAGGTTGTAAAATAAAAAATATCCTGATTCTGCCATTGCTGTTCAGCCCTCTACCCCCAGAGAGACACATTCAGAAGTGCCTCCCCTATCAGTTACTGCACAAAACATTTGCACGACATTTCACACTTTACTAATCAGATCAGGTTTTTGAATATCAAGGTAGTTATAGTGTCCAAGGGTTATTCATTTTATTACACTTTTATTAACCTATCAGTCTATGTGGTTTTATTTTTCATGTTTTAAAACTACAGTATGTACTTGGGGGGGGGGGGTGTAAAATGTATCCACTGTCTGTATGGCGAGAGTTCTCAATCCACCAGGATTACATGTTGAAATGGCCCCCTGCCTTTCCCATTTATTTACATTCATTTGACAAGACTAGTTGCCCAGTGCAACTGGATCTGTTCCGGGGCAGACGGGCATTAAAAAGCAGCCCTGGCAAAAAAAAGTTAAAGCAGCCTACAAATAAATGTGCGACCCCCCTCCCCCCCACAAGTAAAAAAAAAAGTTGTTATCAGGGTCCCCCAAAAAAACATTGGTGTTCAGTGGAAATGTACCTTTAAAATTTGCACAGCTTCTGCTGCCATTCGGCTTTAGCTCCCATTCCCACTCCCATACGGTTTTGGCTACCATTCGGCTCCCATTCGGCTTAGGCTCTTGTTCGGCTCCCATTCAACTTTCATTTGGCTTCAGCTCCCTGGCCCATAAATGGAGTGGCTCACCGGGCATTTGCCCAATGGCCAATCCGAACCCTGTCTGGAAATGCTTTAAAAAAGTGGATGCCATTTTTATATCCTGTCTTATATAAGGAAACAGTTCTTATTTTTTGTTTAATTTCTTATAGTAATAGTAAACTAGTACATTTTACTTGGTAGTAAGTAAGCTGTAGAAACGGTGTTGGTAGCAAACTAAACCAATTAGGGTTTTTATTGTTTCTGTGTTTCATAGTAGCCTTAATGGAGAACTAAACCTTAAAAATGAATGTGGCTAAAAATGCCATATTTTATATACTGAATTTATTGCACCAGCTTAAAGTTTCAGCTTGTCAATAGCAGCAATGATTCAGGACTTCAAACTTGTCACAGGGGGTCACCATCTTGGAAAGTATCTGCGACATTCACATGCTCAGTGGGCTCTGAGCAGCTGTTGAGAAGCTAAGTTTAGGGGTTGTTGCAAATTATCAAGCAGAAAATGAGGTTGGTCTGTAATATAAGCTGATGCTCCAGGGCTGATTATTAAATTCTGATAATAGTTGCACTGGTTTCTGTGCTGCCATGTAGTAATTATCTGTATTAATTAATCAGCTTTAGATTGTGACATTTCTATTCTATGTGTACTGTATATTGTTAGTGGGTCCCTAAGATCAGTAAGTGACTGCAGCACAGAGCATGTGCAGTGAATGAGCAGAAAAGAAGATGGGGAGCTACTGGGGCATCTTTGGAGACACAGATCATTACTGCTAAAGGGCTGTGATTGCCTTGGGCTGGTACATAGGCCCAAAACATAATGTACAATATTTCTAACTACTTCTTTAGTTAATATTTAGTTCTCCTTAAAGGGATGGTGATCCCTAATCCCAAACATTCCAGATAATAGATCATATATACATATAGCTCTACAATTCTCTGTGGCACTGTAGTCCTCCCATCAGGTCTGCATGAATCACTATTACAGCTAAGGCTCAGGGCCTAACAGTTTCCCTGATTTGCAGGGCTAGAACTTTTGGTGGGCAGCGAGGAATTCTGATCAACTCTAAAAACTGACCTTTTTTGGTCCAGCACAGCCATCATTAGTACATTGGCACTAGCCTACTGGAAAGCAAGGCAGAAATAAAAAACAGTGACAATTAGTAGTATGGACTACCTTTCCCCTATGGGTATAAATTCTTCTTTACCTTCGGCATGGATATGCTGCAGCACAAAAAGGGTAGGGCTTGCAGGGGATGGGAGAATTTGGGCAGGTTGTAGTTGTGTTTGGGTGGGCATAAGCATATGCAGGTATGGGACTTGTTATCCAGAATGCTTGGGACCTGGGGGTTTCCAGAGAACAGATATTTCCGTAATTTGGATCTTCATACCTTAAGTCTACTAGAAAATCATGTAAACATTAAATAAACCCAATAGGTTGGTTTTGCTTCCAATATGGATTAATTATTTCTTAGTTGTGATCAAGTGCAAGGTACTGTACTGTTTTATTATTACAGAGAAAAAGGAAATTATTTTTAAAAATCTGCATTATTTGGATAAAATTGAGTCTAAGGGAGACGGCCTTTCTGGATCATAACGGATCCGATACCTTTCTATATATCTTTTTTAATCAGTACCTTTATTTTACTTTGTTCACATTGCTTAAGTAGTATGGGGTCCTGTGATTTCTGACAGCAACCCTGCACAGAGCCCAACTGAAAAGGCAGCAAATGGGTTACTGGGCTGAAAGCAAGCAGATTAATATTTATTAAGCTTTTCCATCAGTGCTGGTACTTGTGCGGGAGAGAATATTAGCAGGGAGAGGGTGTCCACACCAAGAATGTTCTCAGCAATAGATTGGTGTGTGTTCTTGCCAAGAAAATAGAACGCCTTCTTTTTAGTGACCTTTTGCCTATATTCTCTGTGTTAATTGCCATTAAAGAGGGTGAAAGAGCTTTTATGAGAGAGGTTGGCACTGCCAAGGCATTAAGCAAAATATTTGACTTTCACTTAGTCTACACAGTCAAACAAATTTATTTCGATCATTTACAGGCTGGAATAGTGCAGGGAGTGCAACTCCCATCAACCTTTGCCACGCGTGAATGAAAATACTCTAAATGTAGGTATAATGTAAACTGCCACAGGTTACCCTGAATGGCTGACAAATAATATCACTGCTCTAGGCACTTGCATGCACCTAAAGATAGCAGTTGTAAAGAGAGATAACCCCATGGCTACTAGCTTTGCAACTACTAAAATGTGAAGGCTTTCAAACAATCCTTTTAATAAATATGCCACATTTAATTAAATTACAGGACAAGTTCACATAATGCTTGGGCAACCACAAAAGCCCATTTAAGGTTTTTTTTCATCTTTGCAGTAAAGGAGAAGGAAAGCTACTGAAGCACTTTATTGCCAATAGAGCACAAGCTATAACACTATATTTATTCTGTAGAATGCTTTACCATACTTGAGTAAACAGGCCTGGAAGTGTTCTCTTTTTGTTTAAAATAGCAACTGCCGTATTGGCTTGGTGTGACATCACTTCCTGCCTGAGTTTCTCCCTGCTCCCTCATAGCTCTCGGTTCAGATTACAGGAGGGAGGGAGAGAGGAGCAAACTGAGCATGCTCAAGGCCGTGCCCGCGAGGTTTAAGATGAAAATAGGTCTGATACAGAAGCCCATGTGTACACAATAGAAGGAAAGAAATTAGGTGTTTCTTTTGACAGAGGACTCAGAGCAGCCATTACTTTGAGGGTTTACTGGTGTATTTATATAGACCTTTCTGATAAAGCTTACTTAATTTTAGCCTTTCCTTCTCCTTTAATTTTGAGGCATTTTTCAGCTGGTTTTAATGTTTTATTATTTGTGGGTTTGAGTTATGTAGCTTTTTATTCTGCAACCAAGTTTCTGCAATTTCAGAAACTTGGTTGCTAGGGTCCTAATTACCATAGCAACCATGCATTGACCTGAATAGACAGATGAGTAATAAAAAGTAGCAATGACAATAAATGTGTAGCCTTAAAGAGCATCTGTATTGCAGATTGGCTCGGCGATTCCCATTTGAAATCTGGAAAGAGTCAGAAGAAAAAGGCAAATAATTAAAAAACGATGAAAAAATAAATAATGAAGACCAATTGAAAGATTGATTAGAAATGGCCATTCTAAAACATACTAAAAGCTAACTTTAAGGTGAAACACATCTCTAACCTACTTACATAGTTTATAGTCTGTGCTTCTCTCGTATGGAATTCCTTCAAGAAATAATTACCCAAAGTGCAACCAGGGGTGTGTCTTCCCTGTGCTGACTTTCTCCCCATCCCCTGTGCCTTCTTGTGGAGCGTGAGCTGCCTAATCTTGATATATCATCATTTTTAAATATATATTTTACAGGTTATTCATGGCTGTTGTGAAAATAAATACATTTTCAATGTATCAATGAATATTATTTTTTTATTTATTTATTTTTTTTTTATTTTTTTTTTGTTTTAAAAAGTTTTATTGGGTTTTACAAAAGCAAGCAAGATATAACATTGGTCCATTGAAGGACTATAACACAATCTTATACAGCTTAGGGAGTTAGGTGTCCTAGAAGAATTTGATGATGGAGAATACACCTAAGCTGATATTAGAGCTAAGTAAAAAAAAAAAAAAAAAAACCAACAAAAGTAAAACAAAACATATTAACGTAATAATGCTCAGCTAATTTTGAAAGTAGAATAAGAAAGATATTAAGGAAATGCCGGAACATGTAAGTGACTACAAACACATCACAAATGAAAATAAATATTTTGAAATGAGATACAAACTACAATTATAAATGCAGCAGTCCAAGTGAACGGAGTTTGATTGAAGAGTCGAATATTATTTTAACAGGTATTGGAAGCAGCATCTTTCAGTCCATTTCTATTATCTGCACAGGTGTTGGTGACTTTCACCGAATCCACTATTTTGGTGTTTGGGTAAATTCTGAACTGAACTGAGCTGAACAGACAGTGGCGTAAGTAGATATTACTTGACCAGTTTTTCCAATATTTAACAAAACTTTATATGAATTAGGGCTTCACAGGGCTCCTATACCTCTGGGTCCCCTTAAGCCGCAGAGTCTGCCTCCTCTGTAGTTACACCCCTGTGAACAGAAAATAACCATGAGTAGCACACTGAAAAAAAATCACAATTCCCTTGTTTGTGCAACGAAAAGTCAGGTGATTTTAAGGATTCAGACTCAGTTCCACCAGGTACTTTGATTCACAGAATCCAGATCCTGCTGAAAAAGGGCAATCCCCATCCAAATCCTGGATTCTGAGCTTCTCTACTGACATCTGCTGCATTGTTGCAAGCGACAGAATCAGCATTGCTGAAAGGGACAGACAGGCTCTGCTTTCAATTGCAATTTCACTTGCATGTAACTTACTTTTTTGTTTAGCTCCCTTTCAAGGGCAAGTCAACCTAAAATAAAAAACATTGCCTAATATGCTGCAGCACAAAAAGGGTAGGGCTTGCAGGGGATGGGCGAGTTTGGGCAGCTTATAGGTGTGTTGTGGGCATATACAGGTATGGTACTCGTTATCCAGAATGCTTGGGACCTGGGGTTTTCCAGAGAACAGATCTTTCCGTAATTTGGATCTGCATACCTTAAGTCTACTAGAAAATCATGTAAACTTTAAATAAACCCAATAGTCTGGTTTTGCTTCCAATATGGATTAATTATATCTTAGTTTGGATCAAGTACAAGGTACTGTTTTATTATTACAGAAAAAAAGGAAATAATTTTTAAAAACTTGGATTATTTGGATAAAATGGAGTCTATGGGAGACGGCCTTTCCATTATTCAGAGCTTTCTGGATAACGGGTTTCTGGATAACGGATCCCATACCTGTATTGTTAGAAGCTAATAATGGGTTTGTGCTTTTTGAAGGGGAGCAGACAAATACTTATCAAGGGTTTCCTTTCCCTTTTCCTCTAAGCCAACTAACAAAGCAGAAGTGAATATGTTTTACACTGGGTGCAGACAGCAGTAAGTTTGGCTTGTCATGCTTACAGTCATGTGAAGGCAGATTTGATTTCTGACCTCTGTAACTTGCTGTCGGCTCGCTCTTCCTCTGGCTGAGGCTTTCGCTTTAAGAGGTGTTCCAGGATCTGTAACCCTCAGCTCTATGGCTAAGCATCACCAGTAGGAGGAGATTGTGAGAAGCTGTAAATTCCATATAACAATAATGAAAGGACTGACAGGCACAGGGACGGCAGAAGAACCAGGAAAAACAGGCACGGGAAGCCGGAACAAAAATGCCAAAGGTGGGTAACGTAACAAAGCAAAGCAGGGTATAGCACATCAAGCAGATACATGGCATAGCTTTTGGAGAACACTGATATTCTTTGTTTGGCTGCAAATAATATGTAAATAATACTGGACTTTAGCTGCACATTGTATTACATTGTAACTAATTCCAAGTGCTACGTTTTGGGTCAGTAGGGATGTCTTTAATGTATATATTTGCCAGCCTGAGGGCCCAGGTATATGGGAGGCACATACTGAGCACGAGGGTATTTCAATATGTGTTTATAAAAAAATGTTTTTTCAGGGGGTCCTTAAGTGATTTTGCTGTATCTGTAGCATATCCCTAGAATGTGGGCTAGTTAGCCATCTTTCTTGGATTTAATATCTTGGACTCAGTGACTGATAGTAATAGTCAGGGGCTTAACTAAAGAGAAGCAGATACTGCGGGGGGGGGGGGGGGTGCAGAAGTGCAGAGGGTCCAATGAGGCCCTAATTAGTGAGCAATATCAATAAATACTGATAGAATAGGTCAGCTACTAGAATAGGTGTCCCCAATGCTACTATAGGCACCATCTCTTCTTAATATACCTGCTATCCCGCAGCCAAAGTCCCTTCCCAGAGACTATTATCCCACTGTTACTGTAGGCACCATCTCTCCCTACTATACCTGCTATCCCGCAGCCACAGTCCCTTCCCAGAGACTATTATCCCACTGTTACTATAGGCACTATCTCTCCCTACTATACCTGCTATCCCACAGCAACACTCCCTTCCCAGAGACTATTATCCCACTGCTACTATAGGCACCATCTCTCCCTATTATACCTGCTATCCCACATTCCCAGTCCCTTCCCAGAGACTATTATCCCACTGCTACTATAGGCACCATCTTTCCCTACTATACCTGCTATCCCACAGTCCTTTCACAGAGACTATTATCCCACTGTTACTATAGGCACCATCTCTCCCTACTATACCTGCTATCCCACAGTCCCTTCCCAGAGACTATTATCCCACTGCTACTATAGGCACCATCTCTCCCTAGTATATCTGCTATCCCACAGTCACAGTCCCTTCCCAGCGACTATTATCCCACTGCTACTATAGGCACCATCTCTCCCTACTATACCTGCTATCCCATAACCACAATCCCTTCCCAGAGACTATTATCCCACTGCTACTATATGCACCATTTCTCCTTACTATCCCTCTCGGTGAGAGTGTCCTAGTGCTGGCAGGGGGGTATTTTTTTTAACAAAAGCTACTGTTGCCCCCAACTAGAGTGGGGGCTCTATTAGCCCACACCTTTGGTTGGGTATAATATTTTTTGACAACAGGTTCCCTTTAAGTAAATAGATCCCAACAGTTGATATTACTCTATAACTAGTTAAAATAAATAGTTAAAATCATTAATGTTCTAATTAAGTCAGTTGGATTTTTTCTATTCAATGGTGGTCAGTGAAATTTGCCCTAACTTTTCAATCCCTGTCAGAAATTTTGTAAATTGCGTACATTTAACTTTATTTATTTACTTTTTGATATATGCCAGGCCCCTCTTTCCTAATAAAAATTTTTGTGAGGCCAGGGCAACAGTCCCCCCTCTATCCCCACTCAATAGGCTGTCCTATCTAGACACAGAAGAAAGGGTTAAATAGGAATTACCCCAGTGTAGAGATGTGTTTGACTTGCTAGTCTTTGTCTTCCTCTATTCAAATGTAATTTTTTTATTATATTTGTAATGCCAAGAGTCATGTGATGTACATTGTACTTGTTTGTGACTGTCGGCATCAGTTTAGATAAGATAGAATGTTTTCACTACAGAGACTACAGTATTAGCATGACACATTGGGCTTGAATATGGCCGTGCAGCAATTAAAGGACAAGGCAAGTCTATTAGACATGATAACTTATTGGACAGACATACCTCCAGTCTGTTCTGCAAAACTGTAGAACACCTCAACTTGCCAACCTTTAGCTGTACAAACACCACACTGTCGTAGGTTAGCTATGCTTATTTGGAAACCCAGTATCCAAAAATTTTTCAAAACACATCAGTTAATAGTACTGCTCCAGCAGAATTCTGCACTGAAATCCATTTCTCAAAAGACCAAAAATATTTTGTTATGTTTAATTTTGACATGGGGCTAGACATATTGTCAGTTTCCTAGGAGCCCCCAGTGGTGCTCTGATAAACTTCAGTCACTCTTTACTGCTGTACTGCAAGTTGGAGTGATATCCTCCCCCCCCCCATCTGCCCATCAGCAGAACAATGGGTCGATAACCAGATAGCAGCTTCCTAACACAAGATAACAGCTGGTAGATCTGAGAACAGCACTCAATAGTAAAATCCAGGACCCATGGTGTGGCATTGACCAGCTACTGGATAAACCCTTGTCAGACAGGCAGATTTGGGGAGATTAGTCGACAGGCGACAAACCTCCTTTTCTTTGTGGTGACTAATCTCCACGATCAGCCTTCCCCTGCCTTCCGCCGGCTAAAATCTAAATAGCCTGGGGGCAGGCACATGGAGTTTTTCGTTTTCCGGAGTCGCCCGAAGTTTCCTCGTGAAGCAGTTACGGACGAATTCGGAAACCAATGCGCTCCGTGTGCCTGCCTCCAGGCAATTTTCATTTTAGCCGGCAGAAGTCAGGGGAAGGCAGATCGGGGAGATTAGGCGGCTCGAAGAAGAGGAGATTTGTCGCCTGTCGACTAATTTCCCTGAATCTGCCCGTGTGGCCAGACCCTTAACCACACTCTGGAGTTGACCAGCTTCTAGAAATAGTAAATAGCCTTTACCCTTTTTGTTTACAAATAATGGCTTTTTATCATTTCTAGCAGCTGGTCAACTCCAGTGTGTGGGTTAGACCAAGCACTGGCAAGCTTTTTCAGTGTTTTGTGTACAAATTGTAGCCAAATATTGCTTTTAGTTGCCGTTAATTGGCTGTGATTAAAAGCTCCCTGGTTTCTCCATAGAGCTCCTGAGTTAAAGGTAAGTTCAACATGGGTCTTACTACTCAGTCACACTGTTTTGCTAAGGGACTTGATTTTAAATGCACTATAGACTATGTTAATAGGCAGTGAAAGACTCATGTTAAATGAGGGGCCTTGATGTGGCACGTGAGTTTACATATTTTGGCCAAAGTGTGGTACACCTCATTTTCTGTAACAATTGTTTTTTTAAAGGCAAATTGTACACCGGCATTTTATCTCCTTCCCATATAGTCTATTTTAAGCCAACAATCCTAATTCTTTTTAATAATAAAACAGTGCCTTGTACTTGATGGCAACTAAGCTGCACAAATCCATATTGGTGGCAAAACAATCCTATTGGGTTTATTTAAAAGGATAGTTCACCTTTGTTATAGCACACCTTATATATAATGTATCACATACAGAACTTATCGTTACATAGAAGCCCTTTTTAAAAGTTTACTTACCTTGTTAAATAAAATAATATGGTTAAAACTAATGTATGCCATCAGATAATTATCCTTTTTGGTGTCTAAGTAAAAGGAAGTTGTCTTCTATGTAATGATTAGTTCTGTTCAAAAGGAATTTTGGTGTATTACCTATAATTTATGGAAATGAAAAGAAACACATCTATTAAATGTAGCTTTTTTGCAAAGCTGGCACATTTATTAAAAGGAGGTGAATTTTAACAAGGTATATGAGTGTTTTGTGGACAAGGGCTAATCTAATTGATAATCCATAGATTGCCAATCTGGGCCTGGAACTGAACGTCTCAGAGCCCCCCCCCCATCATTGCACCCTAGTCATATGCCTCTTCTGTGTAACCCTGGTTCCGGCCCTGAAATCTGTGTAAAAAACATTCCACGGTCTGTGAAACTTAAACAGAATCTACACAGTTACAGAAACACTGTAACTAATTTGCATCAGGGGGTTCATGCATTATAAGCCACCGTGTTTGTTGCTATACACACTGTACACGTACGCTGGTTTATCTGAATATTATGGTTTTTCCACCGTTGCTTTTGATAAGGAATTTGCATGCTTACAAAACAATCGTGTTTTGTTATGAAAAACAGAAATCCATATTTTCATTCCCTGTGAGAGCTTTTCTCTATCCAATAAACACAAAGAACAACTTTGTAAGGGTTTGCTAGGTCTATAATGTTCCCAAGCAGTCACTTTTTTTTGACAATAAGGGCAGTGGCACACGGGAAGATTTGTCGGCTAAGATTTTTTTACGTGTGGCTGTGGGCGATAAATCTCCCAAAAAGGCCTCTCCATTACCAATAATCGAAATGGCTGGCTTTATGCCCAACCTATTGCTAAATAGCCAGAAGTTGCCTCCGGATGAAACTTTTGGTGATTTAGCGATATGTTGGACATACCGCCAGCGATTTAAATTATTGGCAACGGAGAGGCCTTTTCAGGAGATATGCACAAAATATCACTAAATCTCCCAGAGTTTACCACTGGCAATTTAGCCATAAATTGGGCATACTGCCAGCGATTTCAAGATTTATTAAGATTTGTCGCCTGCGATTTTTTTTAATGTGTGTCTGCGGATGACAAATTTTAATCTTCTTGATTAAGCTTGAAATTGCTGGTGGTATGCCCAACTTATCGCTAAATAACCCGAAGTAAACTCTGCCCGATAAATTGGGCATAACACCAGCGATTTCAATTATTGGCAATAAAGAGGCATTTTCAAGAGATTTGTTGTCCATAGCCACTCATAAAAAATCTCAGTTGACAAATCTTCCCGTTTGCCACTACCCTAACTTAGATTGTTTGCCATGATAACAACTTGGTTTTCAGACCACCCCCCCCCCCCACACACACACTTCCTGTGTGGTTTAATGTGTGGGTCAGGGCTCTCCTCATAAAAACCTTCATCCTCCTATAACTCTAATTACAAATAGGACAGCAAATAAGGATTTACCCCAAAGACTGGCCTCATGGTTGGACCTTCATAAATAAATAGCAGATCAATCTCATCAGCCCCTCTTATGGGTAGAAACCTCTGCTATAGAGAGTTTTATTAACAGAAAATCAGTGAGACATATTTAATGCATTCTAGCTATCTATTTATTCATTGAGCAATAAACGCGTTCCACTGTCCTTTGTATGTAGTGTAGTGCCCTGGAGCTGTACTTGGCCAGAGATCTAGCAGAAGGTCATAGATCACAGTTAGGAGAGTTTTTGTTCAGATTACGTTCAAGGCTGACATTCCTGGGGTAACATGAGGTTATTACACTTGTAAGTTTAGTGTCATTGTGCTGAAAGACATCCCTTTGTATTTAAAGGACAACTAATCCTGCACATTACACTGAAGTGGTATGGGCTAAAATGTTTATAGCTATTTTTTTACCATTGAAGATGAGTCTATAAACTCCCTTGTTGATTATCTTCTATCTGGGAACTGGCCTATGTTACAAAGCACTCATCCTTCCTCTGACACTGGTCAACAGGCTCCCAACCTGAACCTGGGCATGCTCCATAAACAGCATAGGGGAAGAGAAATCATATAATCTTGACAGAATATAAAATATGCTTCCCCCGAGATGGTGATGAGGTCACACCAGACAGGATTGGGGATGGATACAAGTCAGCTATTTAATATTGGTAAGTTCCATTAAAATTGGGCCACAGAGATGGGAGATATTTGTGGAAGTTTTTTAATTAAATTAATAGTGCTGGCAGCATCAACAGAGATGTACTGGGACGTCATTCATTCTTCAAAACTAGTACATGGAAAAGGGAAGTGATTCAAAGCTTAGGGTGTGCTGGCATGAGAATTTAGCAAGATTAGTTATTTTCTAGGTTACATATTCATATCCTCTTCTGCTGATAATCAACCTGGTTAATGGGGTGGTTCACCTTTAAAGTAACATAGTATGTGATAGAATGCCCTATACATAGCACCTTTTTAATTGGTCTTCTTTCTTTTAAAATGATTTACAGTCATATGAAAAAGTTTGGGAACCCCTCTCAGCCTGCATAATAATTTACTCCACTTTCAACAAAAAATATAACAGTGGTATGTCTCTCATTTCCCAGGAACATCTGAGTACTGGAGTGTTTTCTGAACAAAGATTTTTAGTGAAGCAGTATTCAGTTGAAAATGAAATGAAATGTGAAAAACTGGCTTTGCAAAAATTTGGGTACCCTTGTAATTTTGCTAATTTGAATGCATGTAACTGCTCAATACTGATTACTGGCAACACCAAATTTGTTGGATTAGCTCTGTAAGCCTTGAACTTCATAGGCAGGTGTGTCCAAGCAAGTTGTGCTTCTATTTGACTCTCCCCTGAAGAGTGACAGCATGGGATCCTCAAAGCAACTCTCAAAAGATCTGAAAACAAAGATTGTTCAGTATCATGGTTTAGGGGAAGGCTACAAAAAGCTATATCAGAGGTTTAAACTGTCAGTTTCAACTGTAAGGAATGTAATCAGAAAATGGAAGGCCACAGGCACAGTTGCTGTAAAACCCAGGTCTGGCAGGCCAAGAAAAAATACAGGAGCGGCATATGTGGAGGATTGTGAGAATGGTTACAGACAACCCAAAGATCCTTCCAAAGACCTGCAAGAACATCTTGCTGCAGATGGTGTATCTGTACATCGTTCTAAAATTCAGCGCAATTTGCACAAAGAACATCTGTATGGTAGGGTGATGAGAGCTGAACAGTCACTTGTTGTATGCAAAAGCTAATTTAGACAAGACAGTCATTTTTGAACAAAAAGCTTTGACTGATGAGACAAAAATTTAGTTATTTGGTCATAACAAAAATTGATTTGCATGGCAGAAGAACACTGCATTCCAAGAATAACACCTGCTACCTACTGTCAACTCTATGGGATGATCTGAAGCAGGCTGTCCATGCTCGGCTGCCATCAAATTTAACTGAACTGGAGAGATTTTGTATGGACGAATGGTCAAAAATACCACCATCCAGAATCCAGACACTCATCAAAGGCTATAGGAGGTGTCTAGAGGCTGTTACATTTGCAAAAGGAGGCTCAACTAAGTATTGATGTAATATCTTTGTTGGGGTGCCCAAATTTATGCACCTGTTTAATTTTGTTATGATGCATATTGCATATTTTCTGTTAATTCAATAAACGTTATGTCTATGCTGAAATACTACTGTTTCCATAAGGCATGTTATACTGTGTATTAAAAGGAAGTTCCTACTTCGAAAGCTCAGCCAATGAAAAACAAATCTCCAAAGAATTAAGAGAGGTTCCTAAACGTATTCATGTCACTGATTATTGCTACGTGAGGTTAAATTTTTATTGTTCTTGTTACTTATCTTTCTATTCAAGTCTTTCATTCACACCACTGCCTGGCTACTAGAGTTAACTGGACCCCAGCAACCAGATAGCTGCTAAAATCCTAAATGGAGAGCTGCTGAACAAAAAGCTAAATAATGCAAAAATAAAAAAATTAAGACCATTATCAGATTGTCTCAGAATTTTACTCTCTACATCAAAATAAAAGTTAATATAAAGGTAAACTATCCCTTTAAAGACTCACAATGCTCTTCCTGATATTACTGTAGTTTCCTAGTGCAGCACACACAAGTATACGTAATACTCCCACATGTCAGATCATTGTACCTAGCTGGCATGCTTTAAGTTAAATACCTGTGTATAACAAGGGACTGTAAAGACTGGGACTGTAGAGACTGGTAGTGCATAGCTCACAACTGTCCCGTTTTTCGCAGGACAGTCCCGATTTTGACAGCTCAGCTAGCAGTCCTGGGTTTGTTATTGAAATGTTCCTACTTTCTCTTTGATCTCCTGCACTGAACAGCCAGAAAGAGAAACAACAGTTTTTAAAACTTAATTGGCTTTTGGCAGAGAGCCCAGAATACTCGGCAGGTGTACTTAAATATGTTTGTAACAATTTAAGATAAGCAAAGAAGCAATTGTAACAATTTAAGATAAGCAGGTCTCTTAGGGAAACTGTGATTTGCAACTTACAGGGCAATTCACCTTCATTAGCAAAACTGTAGTAACACATAAATACCACAGAAATGTGTTCAAACTTTCATAACCTGCCAAATTTTGTAAAATGAACATGGAAATTAGGGTGTATGGCCACAAAATGGGAATGGTTAAAAATTTGGCAAGTATTTTTGTCCCTCTATTTCTATTTCCAAAATGTTGGGAGGTATAGTAGTGGCAGAGGCAGGCTGCATTGCCTTGGATATCTGCATATACTAACCTGCATTCCTGGTACAGGGTAAACATGCACTTCTATATCACAGGCCTACTGACCTCTTAGCTATGATGATATTGACTGAAACATTTTAATCAGTAACTTAGTCGTTCATTTAAGCTTTTCCATTCCCAATGTTGAATAAAAGTGCAAGACCTTGGGGTGCAAAGAGCAACTTGGGAACTCTTGTGCACCTGAATGCTCAGAATTACTGGATAATGCATAGACTCCATTTTATCCAAATAGTCCGAATTTTTAAAAAGTATTTCCTTTTCCCTATAATAATAATAATAATAAAACAGTAGCTTGTACTTGATTCAAACTACGATATATTTAATCCTTATTGAAAGCAAAACCAGCCAATTGAGTTTATTTAATGTTTACATGATTTTCTAGTAGACTTAAGGTATGAAGATCCAAATTATGGAAAGATCCATTATCTGGAAAGCCCCAGGTCCCGAGCATTCTGGATAACAGGTCCCATACCTATAACTTATTTGTCTATACCGGCCTTCTCCTATTCATATACTAGACTCTCATTCAAACTACTGCCTGCTTGTTAAGGAAATTTGAACCCTAGCAACCAGATAGCTGCTGAAACTCCAAAATGGAGAGCTGCTGAACAAAAAGTGAAATAATTGAAAAACAAATAAAAACTGAAGACCAACATCAAACTGTCTCATAATATCACTCTCTACATCAGGGGTCCCCAACCTTTTTTTACCCATCAGCCACATTCTAATGTAAAAAGAGTTGGGGAGCAACACAAGCATGAAGAAAGTCCCTTGGGGTGCCAAAAAGGGCTGTGATTGGCTATTTGGTAGCCCCTATGGGGAATAGCAGTCTATAGGAGACTCTGCTTGGCACTATACTTAGTTTTTATGCAATTAAACTTGCTTCCAAGCCTGGAATTCAAAAATAAGCACCTGCTTTGAGGACACCAATAGCAACATCCAAGGGGTTGGAGAGCAACATGTTGCTCACAAGCTACTGGTTGGGGATCACTGCTCTACATCATATTAAAAGTTAACCAAAAATACTCTTAATGTATAAAGACACACAAAAGGCACCTCTTACATGACTGCACCTAGTGTGCCATTTACAGTCAGATTAAATTTGTGCTTAGAATCATGAGCAAAGATGCAGGCAAAAAGATTGGGGATCCATACACATTATGTCCAAAAAGCATGTATCTACCATGCCTTTTTAAATGAAGATTAAAGGGGTTGTTCACATTGCAATAACTTTTAGTATGATGTAGAGAGTTATATGCTGAGACAATTTGCAATTGGTTTTAATTTTTTATTATCTGTGGTTTTTGAGTTATTTAACATTTTATTCAGCATTTCTCCAGTTTGGAATTTCAACAATCTGGTTGTCAGGGTCCAAATAAACCTAGCAACCATGCACTGATTTGAATAAGGGGAGGACCCGAATAGAAAGATGAGCAATAAAAAAGTAGCAATAACTATACGTGTAGCCTTACAGAGCATTTGTTTTTTTGTTTTTTTTATATGGGGTCAGTGACGCCCATTCGAAAGCAGGAAAGAGAAGAAAAAGGCACTCACCCCCTCAGGCCCTGACCCCCCCTACACCGCTCGCACATGCCTCCGACCCCCTCACCTGCATGCTTCCCGACCCTCACTCCATAGCCCGCACAGCCCCCAGACTCTCCCTCCACCTGCATGGGCCCCGCCACAAATCCCTGTGCATTCTCTGTCTCTCTGGACATCAGGAATGAGCAGGTTCTGTCAGCAGCAAGCGGGTCCAGGCCGGCGGGGCCCACGAGGGTTCCCCACCCCCCTACTCTGTCGTCGCTTGCAAGTAGGGTTGCCACCTGGCCAGTATTTTACTGGCCTGGCCGGTAAAAATTATGGTCGATCCCAATGTTATTAACAGGGAAAAAAGATAAATATATAGGAAGGCCGGTATTTTTTTCCACAAAAGGTGGCAACCCTACTCACAAGGCCCCTGGACTCCCCCTCTGCCACTCGCATGCCCCCCCGCCACAGAGCCCCAAGCACTCTGTCCCCCTTCCCCCCGCCAGCGCATACCTTCTTCAATTCGTGTTATATCCTCATGCAGCGGTGGGAGGAGGACAGGAAGGAGCCTCACCTGACGAAGGGGGAACGCCCCCGAAACGTTATGACGCAATAAACTTACCAGGGGTTGCACCCCGGTTTGAATCGCTTTGTGTGTCAGCCTGTATTGCTTTTTACAGGAGGACAGGAAGGAGCAAGACAGCAGCAAGCGAGTCTGGGCTGGCGGGGCCCACTGGGTTTTTTTTCCCGGTGTCCCGCCGGCCCAGTCTGACCCTGGATTCGACTTATTCACTCTCCCGTGAAAACTAAGAGGTAGGCAGTGGTACATGCCTGGTGTCCCCCCACCGTTTTACCCTAGGCACATGCCTCTTCTGCCTATCCCTAGTTCCGGTCCTGTTAGGCCCCTAAACTTTGGGAACAGGATATTTTCCATAAACATATATTGCAGCTGCTTATCAGTCCCACTGGCCTCCCCTTTTTTTTTGTCCTGGCTTGACAAAGGCCTGCGTAGCCCGAAAAGTTGCCTATGGCATTTTAGTAAGGTTTTTCACTATTTTCAATAATAACGGAGTGCTGCTGCTTTAATTGAAATATGCACAGTTTGCCCTGGCAGGGGGTACAGCTTGCACCCGGGGCTGTAAGGAGCCTAATCCGCTTTTGAAGCATACTTCAATTACATTCACTGGCTTCCCTAAAGTTTCTGGGCCCCCAGCAGTTGCAGAGTCTGTTTCCTCTATAGTTACTCTACTGATTTTTAGTAAAATGGTTAGTAAGTTTGAATCATAGTAACTGCTGTTGAAAAAATATAAATGAAAATATAAAAAAATAAATGTATAAATATATTAAAAAAATGTCTTTATGTTTGGTTGCAGATGGGAGAAGGTGAGGCCTCCCGTCCTGCAGAACGTCGGCGCCAGGTAACAGAACTTTCACTAATCCTCATGAACTCTGTATTGTGGCGTGCTTTGTGATTGAAATTACCATCCACTGTACAACATTGCTGCTTGTTTGCCATGGATTACTGCTGTGGAGCCCATTTGCACCATGTCAGTAAATGGGCCTTAAAATCTCAACCCTTCATGCTGCATTTTAATTCTACAGGATGGCCAGGTGTGGGACTCTGTAAAGAAGACGGCTTTTGTTCTGGGCACTGGGCTTCTCATCTTTGCTGCCTTCAGGAATTCTGTGACATGGTGAGTGATGCTATTGTGAGAAACTAATGTCTATATAATATCTGAAATCAACATAATCCACTGCATAATGGGCAGCTAATGGGCAGTCTAATTGTCTGCCTCATGTAGACCAAACATGGAGTGGCTTGAAACTTTCTGCTTAGCTCAAGTAGTAATAATAAAAGTAGAAGTTATTGCCCATGTTAATATGTACATGAACCCTAAATACGTAAGCAATGGAAGTTATTGGCCCAGATTATTACTTGTCCCATCTCTGCATCCAAGCCTTGTTGGAACTAGACAGAAAAATAAAATAAAGTATTTTGAAGAGCAGTCTTGCTTAGTTGAAGAGGCTGTGTTTTTTTTCTGGCTTTCAGCACAGCAAATGACAAAGGGGCAAATTTACTAAAGGGTGAATTTTGCCTCAGAAGGCTCCGCCATACCTCGCGCAACTTCATCAGACATTATTTTGCATCGAATACGTGTATTTATCAAAATGTGGAAATGTGAAAATCTCGGCAATTAATGCTGGGTATGAATGTTTCTAAGCAAATTCTCCCTAGTGTTAACTTCGTTAACATACTTATATTTACATCAGTTTAAATATGGCGGGTACAAATATATGTATATATACGTGAGTGTTGGTTACTGGAAGTGGCCACTTATTATTAAAAATGTCCAAGGAAGCAAAATAAAGACCTAAAACAAATGTGGCATGAGCTTCAAATGGTTAAAAAAAAAGTATAAATATATGTAAATATTTAACAGTTATAACTTGTAAACATAATCCCACATATAAATATAAAAAATGCCAGAGTTTTGTATTTTTTATGACTCTTTGCATACACTGACATAATCATTTTGAGGCTGTATCTTCATCTTATCAATTCACCAGGTATAACAGTAACGTATTGGAAAGTTCACACTTTGATAAATTTGCAAAGTAACTATTATTCGCCTGAGCGAAATTTTGTCTGGCGAAACTTCTCTAGCGCTTTGATTTTTTGCTAGTGAATTGTCCTCTTTGCCTTTTAACAAGTTTACGTTGTGCCTGCGAATTGTAATTTTGGTGAATTTTCCCTAGAAAAGCCCACTTCACCCTTTAGTAAATCTGCCCCAATGTGTGCAGTCATCAGTTGATCTTTAAGACTTACCGTGCCTCTTTCTCCGCAGGCACTTGCAGCAGTTTTGGGGAGCCTCTGGAGACTTTTGGCAATCGCAGTGGGGGAAGCTGCACGGTTTCTTTGATGGAAATCAACTGACATTGTTCTGTTTGGGTGAGTAGTTTTCCTATAGTCATTTTATGTAAAATGAGATAATTTCAAACAATGTTGTACATGTTTTCTTGCACGGTAAACAAGTGAATTCACCCAGCTACTGCCTATTGGGGTAACAGAAGAGTAAAGTGACTACCCCTTTCTTATTAGAAAGCTGTATTTTCCTTGCTTGAGTGGGGTGGTCTTTCAGAGTGTAGCTTTCTGTAAGCTCGGCAACTAAATAAGTCTTCCTTATGTTCCTTCTCCTGCACATTCAGATCAGATTCTGACCTAAAATAAAATCTTAAGCCTATAGAGTATCTGCTCCAAGGTAGACTGGTGGATCTATTAAGTTATGGGTCATATTACATTAGGGATGCACCGAATCCACGATTTTGGATTTGGCTGAACCTCCGAATCCTTCACAAAAGATTTGGCCAAATACTGAACCGAATCCTAATTTGCATTTGCAAAGGGGAAGGGGAAAACATTTTTAACTTCCTTGTTTTGTGACAAAAAAAGTCACGCATTTCCCTAGATTCGGTTTGCCCGGGCAAAAAGATTCGGCCGAATTCGAATCCTGCTGAAAAAGGCAGAATCCTGGCTGAATCCCGAACCGAATCCTGGATTCGTTGCATCCCTATATTACATACTTACTTGATAACATGGGGCAATCCAGATTTGCCAACCACCCATGGGATTTGGATTGTGGGCAATTTTTTTGTGTAAAGGGGTGGTTCACGTTTAAATTTTAATGTGTTATAGAAGTGCTAATTCTAAGCAACTTTTCAATTGGTCTTCATTTTTTATAGTTTTTTTTTAAAATTATTTGTCTTTTTCCAGCTTTCAAATGTGGGTCACTGGCCCCATCTAAAGAACAAATGCTCTGTAAGGCTACACATTTATTGTTATTGCTACTTTTTATTATTTATCACTCTCCTATTCATATTCCAGTCTCTTATTCAAATCAGTGCATGGTTGCTAGGGTTAGGTGGAACTAAGCAACCAGATGGCTGAAATTGCAAACTGGAGAGCTGCTAAATAAAAAGTTAAATAACTCAAAAACCACAAGTAATTAAAAATGAAAAACAATTGCAAATTGTCTCAGAATATCACTCTACATCATACTAAAAGTTAATTTAAAGTTGAATAAACAATCCCTTTAAATGTGCATTTTATTAACATTAAAGGTGAAGGAATGTCACACTCACTGGGGGGGGGGGTGTAAAAAGTTAGGCACACTCCAGTGACTGTATTCACTTACCTGATACCCTGGGTCAGTGCTCCTGTTAGCAGAAAACCAGCCCAGGGTTTTACTCAGCGAACAACATGGAGTGATCCTCTTCTTCTGCATCTTCTTGCTTCGCTACCCCAGGGCAGATGCATGTGCAGTAGAATGAAAATGGTGGCCTCTTTGTTGAACTTACACGTTTCACTCTACTTCGCATATGCACCCGCAATATTAAAAAAGAAGCAGGATGATGATTGCCCCATGGTCCTCACTGAGAAGAACCCAAGGCTGGTACATGTAAGTGAATACAATTAATAGGGATAGCTTAACTCTTAGCACCCCCCCCCCCCAAGTGATTGACTTTCCTTCTCCTTTAACCAAGTACAAGTTTGGGACCGGTTATCCAGAATGCTTAGAACCTGGGGTTTTCCTGATAGCGTATCTTTCTTGAGTTTGGATCTAAACCCAATAGGCTGGTTTTGCTTCCAATAAAGATTAATTATATCTTCGTTTGGATCAAGTACAATGTACTGTTTTATTATTACAGAAAAAAAGGAAATCATTTTTAAAAATTTGGATTATATTGGAGACTATGGGAGACGGCCTTTCTGTAATTCAGAGCTTTTTTGGATAACAATTTTCCGGCTAATGGATGCCATACCTGTATATTTAAACATATGTGCACTGTCAATCGGAGTTGTTTGAGGAGCCTCCTGAAAGCTAACTCAGACCTGTCTTGCAGGCACCATGCTGATCCCCACTCTTTCTTTCTGGATCTTCAATGCTATTCTGATGCTTATTGACCTGACTGGAAAGCCATACTTTATCACCAAATACCGGATCCAGCTTGGGAAGAATGAGCCAGTGCGTATGCAGCTCTCATGTTGACTTACTACGCTTGTAACATTGTGTAGCTCTTAAACTGATTAAGGGCCAACACACACGTGGCGGTTTGTCACTGCAACATTTTTAAAGCAGCAACTTAGCGGCCGTAGGCTAGTGTACAAATCGATGTGATGATTAGCGGAATATTTGAGGCATGGCGATCAGTCACTTCGATTTGCTTCAAAAGTCACGATGAAGAAACACCACAGGGCAGATTTTTCAAGGGTCAAATTCGACTAGGCAGTTATTCATATTCGTTTTGAGTTTTAAAAACGTTGAATTCGATTTTTGAGATTTATCATACTCTGGTCCTTTAAGAACTCGAATTCCACTATTTGCCACCTAAAGCCTGCCGAATTGCTTTTTAAGTCAGTGGGAGAGGTTCAGGGATCAGTTTTTCGAAGAAAAAAATCAGAGTTTTTAAAATGCAAATCAAATTTTGCTTAGAGTTTTTAGGTCGATTCAATCGATCCGAGTTTAAAAAATTCTATTTTTTAAATACGTTTTTTTTTAAAATACATTTTAGGGGAGTTTTTAAGAACTCGCATGAATTCAAAATTCGATCTTTGATAAATGTGCCTTACCATTATGTGTCTTCGCCCTAAGGTCAAGTTTAGGGACCACCAGCCCATATATCTGCTTCTTTTGTAGTCAAAATAATATTACACAAAGTGGTGACATTTCGTGGGGTTTTCTGCCTGCCAGTAATATTATCAGGTTTATAATAATAATACTGGGAGGCAGGATGCAACCTGTAACTCTAATGAAGTATTTCTTTGCTTCAGCAACCACCTACCATTCACAATTCCGTATTCAGCCAACACCCATATGGCACACTCCTTATGTAATAACTGCTTAAAGGGGAATTCAAGTCTAAAATAGAATAGGCTAGAAATGCTGTATTTTGTATACTAAACATAAACATGAACTTACTGCACCACAAGCCTAATCAAGCAAATGATTTATGCTTTCAAAGTTGGCCACAGGGGGTCACCATCTTGTAACTTTGTTAAATATCTTTGCAAGACAAAGGCTGTTCAGATGCTCAGTGTGGTCTGGGTTGCTGCTTAGGGATCTTCATAAATTATCAAAACAGCAAATAATATCTGCCAAGACTGATTAATAATCAGAATATGCAGAATGCACTGGGTCCTGTGTTGTCATGTAATCTAATGTGGATTAATAGTTTTTGTATTGTTTAATACAAACTTTCTCCAATTCTGAAGAACCAGTGCAAAATAATCCTCCAAATAGAATCCCAGTTTATCTGTTTAAATCTGTCTCCATGATCTTTGTCCCTGCAGCTGGAGTTGGAAACAGTAAAGGGGATGTAAAGGCAAAAATAGAATCCAATACAAATCTCTACACAGTCGCCAACTGCTCTACAGGGAAACCAGGGTTGTCAGGTCTAATATTTAAAACCAGCCAAAGTCAGCTACAAAACCAGCCCCAAACTAGTCAAGAGGAATTTCAAAAGTAACCCAAAAATAGCACAATATGTGCAGTGAAAAAAAGTCTAAAAAATAAATGAATATATATGAAAATATGCCTTTTTCAAATTTTTGCACAAAGCAAAATGGGACAGATTCGCCCGTCGCCCCGGGGTATAGATGCCCTATAAGGCTCTAATACATATATATAATTTCAATAAATATTGGTAAAACAGGTCAACCTCTATAGACATTTTGGTGACCAGCAGATTTTTGTCCCAAAATTGTCTGAAATTGAGGAAAGTGACCAGAAAATGCGAGAATGCTTAAGGGTGATGGGAGACTGGGGTACAGAGCCCAAAATCTGGTAAATCCCAACTTCTACACAAGTCCTATTGCATGCTGGGCATTGTAGTCTTAAGGTGGCCATAGACACACAGATCCTATCGTACAAATCGAGGATTCGTACGATTTTCGGATTGTGTGTGGCGCGTGCTGACATCTTTCGTCCGGTGGAGATCGGTCGTTTGGTCAGGTTTGATTTTGACCCGACCGATCCCGCTGGAGCCCACGGCACATCGTAATCGGATCATTCGGCCATACGGCTGAACAATCAGATTACCCCCGATATAGCCATGCTCGTTAATGGCATATCGGGGAAAGATCCGCTCATTTGGCGATGTTGCCAAACGAGAGTATCTTTGCGTCTATGGCCACCTTTACATTAAACTTGTCAAAATGTTAAACAAAAACTACATTACCCAGCATGCATTGGGAGATGCAGGCTTGGCACATTAGGGCAAGAAAAAACTTTAGCTGGTTTCCAAAGTACAAACCAGCTAAAGGCCCCAAAAGTAGCTCAAATCCGTACTTGGCTAGTTTGTACTTCACAACCCGCCTGGGCTATAAATTAGTAGCCCAATTTGGCTAGAAAACCGCCAACCTGGCAACCCTGAGGGAAACAATCAAAGCTGCCTGAGTTCTGCATGGCTGGTAAGTAAGGCGGGGGCTCCCCCTGCTGTTCATAAATATGATTGTTTCACTGCCCAGCAGTTAGGGACCGTCTGACAATTCCTATCTGCAGCAGTAAATGAAGGGAGAGTTTCACTGCATACAGTCAGGTTTCTTATAAAAACGGTACACATTTTTTAAATCAAAGTATATTGGAGATAGGTTTCTTTTTCATTAAAGAAAAAAAAATGGGATTTTATTTGTTTGCCTTTACATGCCCTGTAACTCCTTAGCCTCCCTTGTTTTATAGAGTAATGAAATATATGCAAATGTATAAATCAATTCATTGTATTAATCTATTGTGCACCATACCTGTCATCTACCCAGGTGGATCCAGTCAAGCTCCGACAGGCTGTGATCACTGTGCTTGTCAATCAGGTCTTTCTCTCCTTTCCCATGATTGTGCTCATGTATCCCATCATGCTCTGGCGAGGAAACCCCTGTGGCCCTGAGCTACCCACATTCCATTGGGTCCTTCTGGAACTCTCAGTCTTTGCGCTGGTTGAAGAAATTCTCTTTTATTATTCACACCGGTGAGCTATAGCTATTGGAGTTGCTGGGAAGGTTTAATACGACTGAATAGAGTAACGATGTTTTAATTGAGCCGAAAATAAGAGAACTGTGTTACGTAAATAATATAAGCTGGTGCTGCAGTTGTGGCTTTGAGTACTGCACATGCAATTGGTGGGACTATATGAGGATTATAGTTGAGATCTGTGAACTGGAAGTGTGAGTGTGGATTGAGCCATGACTGAACTACAACTCTCATGCGCCAATTTAGATCTAAAAACAACGATATATATATATATATATATATATAGATTTCCCTTTCTCTGCATATGTATTATAATATCACCTTTCTGTGCTCCGCAGTAGACAACACACACCAGAGGGGATTGACTCAGGATCCCCCCCATCCTGTTTTGTACAATAGTAACCTGTAAGCCTGATCTTTATTTCCTAGGCTGGTCCATCACCCTTTGTTATACAAGCGCATCCACAAGAAGCACCATGAATGGACGGCACCTGTAGGAGTGGTGTGTCTGTATGCGCATCCCCTGGAGCATATTGTAAGTTGGGAATTGACCTAACCAAATGCCGTCTCTTCCTTAAAAGGGTGGTTCACCTTTAAATTAACTCTTAGTATGTCATGGAATGCCAAATTCTAAGCAAATTTTCAATTGGTCTTTATTATTTGTTTTATAGGTTTTTTTTTTTTTAAATGATTTGTCTTTTTCTTCTTCTGACTCTTTCCATCTTTCAAATGGGGTTCACTGACCCCATCTAAAAACAAATGCTCTGCAAGTCTACATATGTATTGTTATTGTTACATTTTATTACTCCTTTTTATATTCAGGTCCTCTCCTATTCATATTCCAGTCTCTTATTCAAATCAGTGCATGGTTGCTAGGGTAATTTAGATCCTAGCAACCAGATTGCTAAACATTGCAAATTGGAAAGCCGCTGAATAAAACGCCAAATAACTCAAAATCCACAAGTAATAAAAACCAATTGTAAATTGCCTCAGAATATCACTCTCTACGTCATACTAAAAATTAACTCAAAGGTGGCAAACCACTATGTCATTACAATTAGGTGTCATGTGTTCCAAGTTATCCTGCACTGGATTGTAGCTAGCAGTGGGTAGTGTTGTGCCTTTAAGCAGCAAATGGGAAGTTTGTTAGGGACCACAAACACTGGTGACACTCACTATGGCTGCACCCAGTGGGAATACCGAATAGCCTACAGCCAATAGCTGACATTGTACAGGTGAGCAATGTTTTGAAGTTGTTCTTTGATAGAAATGCAAGAACTGCTTTTATTCTTAATTGTCTTTGCAGTTTTCCAACATGCTGCCCTCCATGGTCGGTCCTATGATAATGGGATCTCACGTTGCCACGACCATGCTGTGGTTTGCCCTGGCTCTGATCACCACTACCATCTCACACTGTGGCTACCACCTGCCTTTTCTTCCGTCTCCAGAATTCCACGATTTTCACCACCTCAAGTAAGTAGTGTTAGGAGGGACCACTCATATGCTGTGGGATCCATGGACCCTCTGTTTTACAGATTACATTTTTTTATTGTTTACACCATTGCAGGAGGGACCTACAGGCTTGTTGCAGGTTTTATCATGAGTTTCCCCAGTTATATAAGCAAATTTACCTTGCAGAATTCAGGCAGTGGTGTTATTTGCTTCCCTGCCTGGCTTTGATGGGGTTAAATGACTACATGCACTACCTAGCACAGTAGCAAGGTGTTTTAACCCTTCTGCCAAGCTGTTGACCTTCACTATGGTTTAATTTAAATTGTGTATCTAAGTATCACACAGGGAGAAAACATCATGACAGATATTGACCTATTGTAACTAAAGGGCAGGTAGTGCTGTTAGCAGATATTATCTAAGTCAGGGCTGTCTTACTCCTGTGGTACCAAGAGCCAGAGTTTTCTTTCCTTTGGGTAGCCATTTCTGACCACACCCCCCCCCTTTTTTTTTTTTTTTTTAAATGATACCCACTTTAAACCACACCCATGTTATCACAAGAGATTTTAATTCCATATCCACATTAATGGTGGCAGCACCAGCGCCGATTCTGGGGCTGCTGCCGCCCCCCTCCTCTCCTGCTCTGCGCTTAAAAATTAGCGTCGGAGCGCTCTTTGCACTAGCGGAGCCGAATTTCCGGGTTAAAACCCGGAAGTTCGGCTCTTAAAGTTACAAGAGGCGGCTTTTTGCCGCCCCTTGTAACTACCCGCTCGCTGCCGCCTGAGGCAAGGGTTTCACCTTGCCTCATGGCAGAAGCGGCCCTGGGCAGCACACAACTGCTCACTGCAGGGATATCACCTAGCCCAAATTTATTAAGACATAGCTTTTTCACCAGAATAAAAATACATTGTCAATACAAATGTTAATGCATAACATACCACATAGCAGTGTCTCCCTTCCTCATGTCAGCCACTCTCTCCTTATGCGTTTTGCACCATTGGGCGCTTCATTAGAGGAGGCACATTGGGCGCTCTTTCAGAGGCACCACAGGGCAGGCAGAGTATGGCATGCACCGGCAGCATAGAGCGGGGCAGAGAAGACAGAGTATAGCACACAGAAAGTGTAGAGTAGGGCAGGCAGAGTATGGCACACACAGATGGTATAGAGCAGAGCATGGCAAACACAGGAAGTTTAGCGCAGGCCAGGTAGAGTATGGCATACACAAACAGCATACAGTATGGCACACACAGACGTTGTAGAGCAGGGCAGACAGAGCATGGGACACAAAGGAAGTGTAGAACAGGGCAGGCATAGTATGGCACATACAAGGAGCATAGGGCATGCAAACTATGTGGTCACAGCCTTATTGCACCCCCGCCTAATGGTTTTAAAAATTAGTGGTGAGCACAACTTTCCCTTGTTTGCTATAGTTATACAGGAGCAGTGACCAGCTCCATGTTGTAGCTCCCACCCTTCCCAGCTATAGTCAGGTGATCCCACTGGTGTCTAATAAAAGGGCAGCCAAGTTTGGGAGTCTTACTTTGAAAGCAGCTAGTAAGTTGCAGGTAAAACTTAGTCCCTTTGTAAAATATTGATAATGGGTTGAGTGCAGAGGACTCTTGTATTTGTCTATATGCAAACTATGGCACACACAGGGAGCATAGGGCAGCCAGAGTATGATACACACAAGGAGCATAGGGCAAGCAGAATATGGCACACACAATGTAGAGCAGTTCATGGCACATGTAGGCAGAGTAGAGTAGGGCACTCACAGGTGTCTTAGGCTAGTGCCATATGTATTTGATCTCGGCTTGCAAAGATACACAGGTCAAGAATTCGTCCCTCCACTGCTCAATGTGCCTGCACCTGGATACATTGCCTCGGGTGCAGGCAGATGCAGCAGAGTTTGGTGCCACAATGCAAACGCTAACATTTCAGCACCAGAATCCACCCTGTGTTTCTGTGCAGCCTGAGATCCGTATATCTGGTAGAAGTAACGAAATGACGTCACGCTGGCAAATTTTCTCTAGCGTTAGCCACTTCGCCCTTTAGTAAATTTGCCCCTAAGCATCAGGGAATTATTGTGCAGGAAAAGTAGGAAATATGGAATTATCCAGAATGTCACTTTAATGATGAGTGTGGCTTTAATGTCCAATTCCAGTCATTTCAAGGGGTGTCTACTTACTTAGGTCTGTGTTGCATATCTCTACCATTGAGAGGCCTTTTTTATCCAAATTCAAACTTGTATAATTTTTGTCAAACTTGTATAGTTTTTTTTTCTAATTCAAATAAACCCACATTTAAAAAAAAATTTGCTTATGAAGAGAGAGTGTGTGTGTTGTGTGTGTGTGTGGTGTGGTTGGTGTGGGTGTGTGTGTGTATAGAGATTGAATACCTTGAATTTATAAGCTCTAACACTAAGATATTTTTATATTGGAGTTTTTACTGGTTATAAATCTCTATAATTAAGTTTTTGGCACTCTGATTCAATGTAAATTTTAGCAAAAAAAAAACTAAACTAATTGCAAAATGTCTTATAACCTCCTGTACAAGAAACATATTCTTCACAAAACACACATTTTTGGTCTTCTAATCGTGTTCTATTTCTGTTTGTAGGTTTAACCAGTGCTATGGAGTACTTGGGGTATTGGATCATCTGCATGGAACAGATCAGATGTTTAAGCAAACCAAGGCTCATGAAAGACACGTTTTATTAATGAGCCTTACGCCACTAAGTCAGAGCATTCCTGACAACCCTAAGAAATGCTAATAGTCCGAGTGGAAAATCATTAGAAGAGAAAGGGCTTGTCCTTCTTGAATGGAGACTTGCAAGGATATGGTTTGCCCTTCCAGTTGTGCTAATGTATTGACAACCTCCAGAGTGTTTGGCTTGGGAGTGGCTTTAAAAACTCAGGCCACCCTCTCCCCATACACCAGTTGTTTGCTGATTTATGGTACTAATTACTTCTGTGATTAAATAATTAGAAGGTTGATCATGGCTGTCGGCACACAATCAATGAAACTCAGTATCAAAGTCAAGGCCTGTGGAGACTTAGCTGTAGATTTGGAATCCATTCTGAACAGTAAACCTTAAAGTCACCCACTAGGTACTTTACCTAGAAAAACATTCAGTAGTTACTAGTGGAATTAAGGAGCAGATTTATCAAGGGTCGAATTTCAAAGTGGAAAATACTTAGAAATTATACCATCAAATAGAATCCTCTGACATTCAAATTAGAAGGATTTTACGATTCAAAGGATTCGAACGTACGATTTTCCTTTGAATATAAAAAACTTGCTCTGGAAGGTCCCCATAGGCTAACGTAGCACTTCGGCAGGTTTAAGTTGGTGAAGTGGTGAAGTATTGAAGTCAAAGTTTTTTTTAAAGAGACAGTACTTCGATTATCGAATGGTCGAATAGTCGAACGATTTATACTTCGACATGAATTCGAAGTAAATTCAAAGTTGTAGTATCCTATTCGATGGTCGAAGTATTCAAAAAATTTGAATTTCTTAACTTCGAAAATACCCTCGAATTCACTTCGACCCTTGATAAATCTGCCCCTAAGTGTGTGCAACTCTAGAATAGACAGTCCTATTCTTACACTAATTACAACTAACTCTAGCGCTACAACAATCATGTTCTTAATTTGCATAAAACATATATATATATGTATTAAAGGAATCTTGGTTGCATCCAAACATATTTTCTGAGCGGTCTTTTTCAGGTTTTGACCATTGTGAGAATTTTATAGGTCCTGCGCAGTGTTTTTCACGAGGGATGCACTAAATCCTTTAAAATAATACCCAACTGATCCCAATCTAATTTGCATATTCAAAATTGCATCGGCGGTGATCGACTTTCAAGTCACAAAACTTCGAAGGCTCATTTTGGCTGAACACCATGACATTTCTGAAAATCGCCTTAAAATATTGCAATTTGCCGTATTTATCTCAAAATTTCTTACAAACAAAGGTAAAACTGTAAATATGGACATCAGGGGTCTACTGGACAGTTGATGACCAATAGGCATAGATTTACCAGTATGTGACATTTAGTGACCCTAAAATGAATAGTGCATAGGATTTTTTTTGGCTGCCAAAAGCCCTCCCCCTAACTGTAGAAAGACCCAATAAAACCATATATTTTTGGTGAGTCCACATTCTGACAATCCAAAATGGGCAAAGACATCTTTATATAGCGAACTGCAAAGCTTTCCAAAAGATAGTAGTTTATCTGAAAATCACCTACAATATTGCAAAAAAACCAAAAAAAAAACCAACCAAACAAAAATAAAAACAACAAACCACTCTCCGCCATTCTTTAGTAAAGTCCTGGCAATAGGAAATCAGCAAGCGGTATTCTCATTGGCTTGTTGTCCAGGGTGGGATCATTGATTCTAAACCGCAGAGCTCTATCTGCAAAGAACATATGGGATATAAAGCTGGCAGTTAGTGGCTTTGTCTGTCAGCATGTATAGGATATGTGCGATTTTTTTTCTGTAGAATTTAGTACAAAGTGCGGGAGCTTTATGGTTTCTACTAGGGCAGATCATGCCAGACAAATGTCATTGGTTTCTATGATATGCTAAATAAGGAGTTAGACAACAGGTGAGCAGCGGATGTGATAGATTTGGAATTTGCCAAAGCATTGGGGTGGCTGTCAGTGAAACAATATTAAAGGAAAACTTTATCCCCAAAATGAATACTTAAGCAACTAATATTTTATATGAGATTAAGTGGCATAATAAATAATCTTACCAAACTGGAATATATATTTAAGTAAATCTTGCCATTTAAGACCTTGAACCCCCATTTTGTGATGGTGTGTGCTGCCTCAGAGATCACCTGGCCAGAAATACTGCAGCTCTAACTGTAACAGGAAGACGTGTGGAAGCAAAAGGCAGAACTCTGTTCATCAATTGGCTCATGTGACCTAATGTGTATGGTTTGTTTGTCTGCACAGTGAATCGTAGGCAGTTCTTAAAATGGCAATTTTCCTTTTAGGATTACCCAATGGCACATACTACTAAAAAATACATTATTATGAAAATGGTTTATTTACATGAAGCAGGGTTTTACATAATGCAATATATTTTTATAGAGCCTACATTGGGGGGGGGGGGGAAGGATATATATTTTCCTTTTATAAGACTAATGACAAGGGAGCATTGGCTCTGCTGCTCTCAGCATGTCCTTTTTATGCAGACAGAGAGAAGCACATCCACACACCATCCAGATATGTGCCCTGAAAAATCCAGCTTCCGCCTGAGTGTAGGTACACGGAGTGGAGATCAGTATGAAAAATGGTAAAACAGGCATTATTTTCAAGCGGAAGCTGGATTTAGATTTCAGCAGCTTCTTGATATCCATGTTCACACTGTAGATGCCGTAGAAAGCCATTTCAAAGCCTCGGGTGCCATGTTGCAGAACAACAATACCCATAATGCCTTGCTACAGACAATGATGCTGGGAGTTGTAGTCCAGCAATATGCGCCACCCAAGCTTAGTGTGTTCTAGGTTTATACACTATATTATAAGAGACACTTACAGAAGTGGGAGCATACATACACACACACTCCAACACACACACACTCTCCCCAACACACACACTCTCCCTAACACACACACTCTCCCTAACACACACTCACTCTAACACACACACACAGACTAACACACACAGATCTCTCTAACACACTCACACACAGACTTTCTCTCTAACACACTCACACACACGCTCTCTCTAACACACACTCTCTCTAACACACACACACTAACAAATACTCTAACAAACACACTCTAACACACACACACAGACTAACACACACAGATCTCTCTAACACACTCACACACAGACTTTCTCTCTAACACACTCACACACACTCTCTCTCTCTCTAACACACAGACTCTCTAACACACACACCGACTCTTAACACACTCATACACACTACCTGACAAAAAGAAGAGTTGTCTTTTGAGGTTTTTATTTTTATACATTTTTTTTGTATTAAAAAGGAAAAAGTATAATTACCACAAATTACCAAGAAATGACTAAAGCACAGCTATAAGCAAAATCATAACTCAATAAGAATGGATACTCTGAATAATATTAATGTTATAGTACAAGCGCTCATTCAAGTATTTTACATTTTTCAATTTTATCCATTTTTGTGTGTTTTTCTGTCCTTTTCTGATCTGAGCATAATGGGGGAGGGGGGGAGGATAATGTATGTGAAGCATTCCAGAGTCGGGAGGAGGGTGCAGCAGCGTTTGCACAAAGTCAAATTTGGTGACTTCGGAAGGTGTAAGGGAAGTGTTGGCAAAGGCTTGTGAAGGGGAAGGTAGAGGAATCCTCAGCAACAGCAAACACTGAGCACCAATCCACTCATCATTCTCACATAAAACTGACAAATCAGCACAGAGCCTGTCAGTCGTTTATGGGTCGCTCACTGAATGTATTTCATGGCATAAGGGGTACAGTTCTAGGAATAAATTGAAAAACAAGTGGTTTGGGGGGAGTCATGTGCAACTATAGGAAGCACGACACCCCCCCACCGCACCCAGAGGTGCCACAGTTGGGGGTCACTGTTTCAGAGCAATAATGTATTTTTTTAATGGACTCGTTAGGTGCAACAGTTCCTTCCATCCTATGTGGGGGGCAAAATAATGATATGGGAGGGAAGGAGCAAAACAAAGGACACACCACCTATTGTCAATATAAAATAGGCCAGTGTAGAAAGAATAAACCAGGGGAGCAGCTAACCATGCCTGATATAAATATATATATATATCTCCGAAGATATATGATCTGTAGAAAGGCAGATATCGGGACTCATTTTGCTGCACAACTGGGGAAGGATGAGCGAAGCACCCTCAATGGATTCTGGGAGTGTTAGGCACTCAGATCTACCCTCTCACCCTCATCACCAAATGGAAAACAAATCCAAAGAAAGGTAAAGCTGGCAAGATGGCGGTCGCCACCCACACATGGTGCGCGGTAACAGTTACGAAGGATAAAGAATGAAGGGATGGGGCCCGTTACAGAAGGATCCAGCCCTAACTAATCATTTGTAGGGTTATTCCATTAGTACTCGGATACCAGGCCTGGTAACTTGACTTTACAGACTAATGGGCTAATGCAATAACAGGCACTAAGTTTGCCCAGTTGCAGTAAGCTATATCAACCAACCAGCAGGTAGTATTTACTGGTCATCTGTTTAAAAATATATATCTTATTGGTTGCCGCCCCAGGGCAAACTTAGTGCTTTATATTACATATGGGGAGAGTGTTGCACAATCCAATGCAATGGAGATGGTTGTATCCTGACATTGCACAATACAACCCCCATCCCTTATCCTGGTTAACTGTACCCAACTACCCTAAATCGCTAAGGTAACCACCCTGACCGTTTAACTAATCGTACAAGCCATGATGCAAAGAGCGATTCACATTATAGTCAATGGTAGTGTCTTTCATTGCAGCTCTACATACATGATGCAGCTTCTGACTTTGCACCAAAGACTGAAAGTAGTTTCAATTTCCATCTGTAAATTTCCTGCATTGAAAATAGCACGGTGGCAGTGATATAATAAAACGGGGGGGTGGGTGTCTAATAATAAGTGAACGGCCAAGGATTTCCATAACTTCTGTAGACTTAAGCCATAAAACTCCCAAAGAAACACAGCAAATGCAACACAACTAACCCTTTTGCAGTACGGAACTTATAATTTTGTTATCAACCCTCCCTACGGCGAAATTAAAAAAAAAAAGTATGATTTAAAAAAAATAAAAAAAATAAACTAATTGCCTCTTCCTGCTTTATATCCTGCGGCATAAAATAAAATTTTTTAATACCAAATTATTATGCCCTGGGGTAGACAACCTTGAAACAGAATGAAGATAAACAGCAGCATGGGATGTGGGGCCAGGTGATTTGTCTTCAGTCAGTGGCTGCTCCAAACTGCTTTATGATTGGCTGCCGCTTTATTCCAAGATGGCAGCTTGTTCGGCAAGCTTCTAGGTTACTATAAGGCAACGTTTCGTCATCTTTGTTCTCACAATGCTGAATAGATTAATATTTTTAAAAGGGAAATAAAAGGCAGTTTTGTTTTCAGTTTTTTTTTTAACTCTTGTCTTTTGCTAGTTTTTTTTTTCTGGGATTCTTATTCACAGTCTGAAATAATAAAACAAAAGAAAAAATAAAAATATATTTATATATATCTCTCTGAAAAGGGGAGGGGGGAATACCACTGCAGGGTTGTCTTGAAGCCATGAGCTGCATGCCGAGGAACCAATAACTGGGGGAAGAAAGTAAGAAGCAAGAAGAAGCAGCTCCATCGTGTGGACAATCCCTGGACCCTCCATCACGAGGAAGAGGCATTGTTTAAAAGACAACGTCCTAGATTTGAGAAGCTGCAGAACCCAATCTTTGCTTCGAAGAAAACTGATTTGTCTCATGCAAGAGACAGAAGCCATAGAAAGGCCCTGTGTATCGCATTGTGAGCCTGTAACAGCAAAGCTCTGCTTGTGGCCATCTCACGGCAGACGCGAGTCTTTCATTCCACACCGGGGAATTGCTGCTCAAAGGGGAGGGCACAAATTCAATAATTTAAAAACAAGGGAAAAAAAAAATAAAAGAAAAGATTTTTCTCACACTGAACATAGCGAGAGCTTTCCTCCAGGTTTCTGCTAAAACAAATGAAACTAAATGTCATACCCCTAACCAAAGATCATCCTCCTCTTTAGCACGAGCAGCTGCCCCTATAGGTGCAAAGGGCATGGGAACAATCAGTCTTTGCCTCCAGCACCTGGAGTCTCTGCTAATTGAAGTTTCCTGCAGGAAGAAGGCGGAATCTATTGTGTGATATATCCACCTTTCATATCCAAGAAACAATGTTCCCTTTGCCAAGTCCTTAGTTCCAACTCCAATTTGTATTCCGTCTACTTCCCTCCTCCAGGGAACTGGGAATCCGGTGCAGCAGTGGAAGGTTGGCTTTGGGCTTTGGCCTCTTCCTTGGCTGAATTTTGAGTTGAATTCTGAGACGGATGACCAGATCCTCTACTGGAAGACTGGGATGGGTACCTTCTCCTGCCCTCCCCCGTTGAGAATGAGTGACGCCTCTTTGATCCTCCATCTTCTCCCATTGGAGGCTGAAATGGGGGGGGGGGTAAAATGCTTTTTTAAAACAATATTTGTACAATTTTGGCAGAATGCAATAAGCCAGATGTTAAAAACCTCTGCTTAAATGCACACACTTATACACACAGCATACTGTATGTCCAGGTGTGGATCTGGTTTACCATTTGAAAGTCTCCTGTATCAAGCTTAGGGATGCACCGAATCCAGGATTTGGCCTTTTTCAGCAGGATTCTGATCGGTCCGAATCCTTCTGCCTAGCTAAACCGAATTTGCATATGCAAAGTAGGGGAAGCGAGGGAAATTGCGTGACTTTTTGTCACAAAACAAGGAAGTAAAAAATGTTTTCCCCTTCCGGTTTGGATTTGGCCGAATCTTTCGCTAAGGATTCAGGGGTTCGGCTTAATCCGAATTAGTGGATTCGGGGCATCCCTAATCAAGCTAATGCACACAGTATTTAAGGGCGACACTGAGGTCCATCATTTGCCCTGCATTCAACTGTCCAGAAATGAAAAATAAAATGAATAGGACTCCCCAATATCAGGTCTAATGCTTGAATTAAATAAGGTTTTAGACAAAAGATCAGGATGAAGTATACATATATCAATGCATAAACCACTTCCCTATAGGTCTATAGCTTTATATTAGGGTTTGCCAAATTACTCAAAAATCAGGGACACTTCTAGAAAATGCAGCTAGAAGGGCTGCGGTGACTGTACTTTAATTGAAAGCAATCAGAGGAGCAGTGCGACACACACTTAACAGATGTGCCCATTCATCCCTAACCCTATCATTACATTAAAATATCAAGCAATATACTTACATCAACCCTGAAATCCTCTAGTCTGCGGAACTTGCTCAGACAGTCCTGCAATGTGGGGTCTATGTCAAGATTTTTGGCTTTGGAATATTTTAAGAAGGCCCAAAACTTCTCCAGCCCGTACAGCTGACCTGCAGTGCAACATAAAAGAATAATTAAAGACAATGCAGTCATATTTCCCAGAATGCATCCATCCCTTGTTTACTTGTCAAGGCTGTCAAATGTGCAGAGTAAAAACTCGAGAGCTCACCTGTTTCGTAGTCCCTTCTAGTTTCTTCCTGGAAATCTCGGAATATATCCACTCGGAACTTCTTTTCCAGCCCGTAGCTGTAGTATCTGAATAGGCACTCCAACCCGTACCTGCAGAAGAGAATGGGAGAGACGTATTAGGCAACAAACCTGTAGCACATTTCTAGCTGGAGGACAGAACACAGAGCCCTTAGATTAGGTGGGAAAACAGCACAGATAAGGGACGCTCCGCGGGAGGCATGCGGGCAACATTTAGCCCTTCAAGGGAACATGTCTCTGTGCTTAAAGTTCCTGTATGTGATGTGATATAAAGGCAAGAACTTATTGAAGCCAACTATACAGAAAAACACTGGCAGGAAGCCATAGCAGTAACAGCAAGAGAACCCAAACATACTAATTGTTTGGAGCCATATACTGTACATGTGTATATTAAAGGAGAACTAAACCTTACTAAAGAAGAAGGCTATAAATGTTGTACATTATGTTTTGGGCTTCTGTACCAGCCCAAGGCAACCACAGCCTTTAACAGTGTCTCCAAAGATGCCCCAGAAGCTCCCCATCTTCTTTTCTGCTGATTCACTGCACATGCTCTGTGCTGCTGTCACTTACTGAGCTTAGGGAGCCACTCACAATATACAGTACACATAGATTAGAAATGTCACAATATAAGGCTTATTAGTAATTAATAATAGAGATAATTACTACATGGCAGCACAGAAACCAGTGCAATTAGCATCAGAATTTAATAATCAGCCCTGTAGCATCACCTTATATTACAGACCAACCTCATTTTCTGCTTGATAATTAATGACGACCCCTAAGCTTAGCTTCTCAACAGCTGCTCAGAGGCCACTGAGCATGTGAGTGTCACAGACACTTTCCAAGATGGTGACCCCCTGTGACAAGTTTGAAGTTCTGGATCATTGCTGCTATTGACAAGCTGAAACTTTAGGCTGATGCAATAAGTTCAGTATATAAAATATGGCATTTTTAGGGTTTAGTTTAAGTTGGTGAGATTTATTTTCACTGGTTTTATTTATCTATATGCTGAAAGAAATGCAGTTCTCAAGGAACAACGATACATGTGCATCGGCAAATGTTCAAACCAGTGATCCATACCTGCACAACACCAAATAATAAATGAAAATGAAGACTTGAATCTATTCAATGCCACTTCAACTGTCATCACTGACCTGTATCCCTCTTTGCTATCCTCCACAGCCAGTTGTCTGAACTCCTCATACATTTTCTTATTGAAATGATCTCGGAGAAAAAAGGACCAGAAACGGAAGAGGGTGTTCATCTCCTGAGACTGGCCAATGCCCAGCCGTTTCCTTTCTGTAGCACAGAGAAGAGCGAGGAAATCAAATCAGAGCAAAGAAGAAAAAATAAAATAAAAGGTAAAGTCGCAGGAGTCCCTGAAACACTCACCATTAAGGCAACGTCGGCGGTACTTGTGGTAAACATGTTGTGTAAATCCATTCTCCTTCAACAGTTCATGGGAAGGATGCTGGAACTTTGGCAGAGATTGTGGGGTACATCCGAAATTGCTCAAGGCTGGGGCACCCTCAGATGGGCTGGCATTGGAGCTGAAAGAACTATATAGTTTGCTATTAAGTTATCTTGCGTCTGTTTCGATTTTTTTCTGTACAGTAGAAAGAAAATTTTTATATTTGGCCCCTACCACCAACTTGTGTCTGTGCAACTGCAGTTTTCAGTACAATCCAGTTCTTTGGACATCGGTTACATTCTAAAGATTTCTCATTTAGCAGATTATACAGAAAAAGAAAATAATACAAACAAGATGCAGGGAACTATACTGTCCCCATGCACCATACTATGGAGATGGAGTCAATTCTGCCTGCATTGTACAAATTCCTTATAAGCTGGGAAGTTTAGTGCAACAATACCTGACAGAGGCAGTACGAGGTCTGTGCTCCCTGGAGTCCATCACCCACCCTACGTGGCATTCCATTGGCGGGTTGGAGCTGTGTCGCGTTTTTCTTTTCCGAGGAGTCTGTAACGAGATATTCCATTGAGCAAATGCAAAAGTTTATTCTATGAACAAAACTCTATATAATAATCGGTCCATAGTTTCCTTGGCCCAAAATTGTCAATGCCATTGGTACACAAAAACTTCCTTAATTACAGGCACAAAACCTGAATATACACTGTATGAGCAAATGCTCTTCTATATACAAGTGCTTGGAATTAACTGGTAAACTACAGGTTTTTTTTCTTCCTCCCTCCCTCACGCACACCTTCCCTCCTTTACGCACTCCCTCCGCAGTCACTCATTCCCTCCTCCCTCTCTCACGCCCTCCTTTACAGACTCCCGCACTCAATCCCTCCCGCATTTCCTCCCTCTCTCATTCCCTCCCAAACTCTCTCATTCCCAACCACCCTCCCTCATTCCCAACCACCCTCCCTCATTCCCAACCTCCCTCCCACATTCCCTCCCACATTCCCTCCCACATTCCCTCCCACATTCCCTCCCACCCTCTCATTCCCTCCCACCCTCTCATTCCCTCCCACCCTCTCATTCCCTCCCACCCTCTCTCACTCCCTCCCACCCTCTCTCACTCCCTCCCACCCTCTCTCACTCCCTCCCACCCTCTCTCACTCCCTCCCACCCTCTCTCACTCCCTCCCACCCTCTCTCACTCCCACCCTCTCTCACTCCCTCCCACCCTCTCTCACTCCCTCCCACCCTCTCTCACTCCCTCCCACCCTCTCTCACTCCCTCCCACCCTCTCTCATTCCCACCCTCTCTCACTCCCTCCAACATCAATTTGAGGGAATAAACAAGGCAGTAACCTCCCACCAGTCAAGTGCCATTTAATGAAATGCCTCATTTAAAAAAAATACTTGATACATGTATTGGATGAATGTTGTTTTAAGACAAAATGTCTAAAGTGAACAGTAAATCCGTGGCTTCCAGCAAAGGAGAAGCTAATGGATTACTTGGATTGCCAAGCTCTTATTACCTTAGCATCTATCGTCCTGCCTTCTTTAACCACTGGGTAAAACCTTGGTGTAAGAGTTGGATCTTTCAACCTGGGTGTGCGTGGGGTACGTGGTGTACGAGCATTGCGGTAATTTGGAGATTCGGGAACGGTGGTCGGCAGAGATCGGGCAATCGTTGAAGGTTCAGGGACACCGAACAGTTTATTAGCCAAATCATCTGTAGGAACTGCAAAGAAGTACAGGTTATAGGTTGACAAGCATTTGCAATTTCACTGTTTACTGTATAATTTCTATTTAAAGGGACATCTTAAGTCTACACCTGGAATGGAATTAAACAGAGGAGCACAGCCCTGGTGTTTAAGCTATGCGGTTCCAATGATTAGCAAAACATATGTACTTCACATATAGGCAGTAACGTATAAAGGCAAGATACAGTGAACCTGATGTTCTATTTATTTAATTGCTGCCACATTTGCAACTTTTAGGAAGCAAAACTTCGTCATATGGTTCCACAGGTCGTAGGCACAGGACTGTAATACTGTATTGCAATAGTGATCCTTTAATTACACAAACTGGCTATAAGAGATTTAAAGACTCCAGTTACCTTGCTGAAACCTCGGGGGTCCTGGTGGAACCTCCTGGTTTGGATCCACCGGCGGCTCAGGGGTTAAGGTGTCAAACTGCTCCCGACTAATCATATTCACTTTTTTAAAGTTCTCCACCTCTTGCTGATAAGAAATAAAAAAAAATGTACCGGTAATTTAATACTAATATTGATATAATGAACTTTATAAAGGGATTTGTATTCCAAATACTTAAGACAGCTCTATTTGTAAAAGCATTGCTTTTAACTTTAGAATGTCATAGAATGGTTAATTCTCAGCAAGTTTTCAATTGGTTTTCATTTTGATGAACCTTCTTCTTCTAGCTTGTTCCAGCTTTCAAATGGGGGTCACTGACCCCATTTAAAAACAGATGCTTTATAAAGCTACTAATGATGTACGGGCTGGCCCAATACCCACTGTTTTCACTGCCAGCTTGCGACTCCCGGTTTTATAGCCGCGCCGGCTCGCCCCACCACTTTTGTGACATCAGCAGGGTGGGTCTATAAAAGGAACCCGGAAGTCGAATGCGGGCAGACGAGGGTAGAGGGAGGGCGGGTCCGGGTTTTACCCGCTCTATTGTTATTGCTACTTTTTATTACTCATCTTTCTAGACTGTTATTCAAATCAGTGCATGGCTGCTAGAGAAATTTGTCCCGAGCAATCAGATTGCTGAAATTGTAAACTGGAGAGCTGCTGAACAAAAATCTAAATCACAAATAATAAAAAATGAAAACCAATTAGTTGCCTGTACCTGTTTTTGGAGACAAAATCATGTTTAACAGCCATTCTACTTTCATTTGTTTTGCAATATCTACTTTATAGCGTTTAGAAGTTCAATATGGCTTACCCACATCCCTTATTTATTATATTTATACATTTTATACTAATGGCGCGGCCTCCTTTTTACGCTTTCTTTCCATATTGTGGATAGTCTGCATCCTGACAGGGACTACCAGTAATTTGTTTTATGACTTGCCATAGCTTTTAGTTAGGGTGTGAATGCCAGCAAGATTAATTCAGTCAAAGAACCAGTAACACCAAAATATGATAGGGCTTTTGTATGTATTTAAGTACAGGCTGTGGGACCTGTTATCCAGAATGCACTGGACATGGGGTTTTCCAGATAAAAAAAAATTCCATAACTGGGATCTCCATACCTTGAAGTCTAACTAAAGAAGTAGGTAGACATGGTGTACATTATGTTTGGGGCTTCTGTACCAGCCCTAGGCAACCACCGCCCTTTAGCAGTAAAGATCTGTGTCTCCAAAGATGCCCCAGTAGCTCCCCATCTTCTTTTCTGCTGATTCACTGCACATGCTCTGTGCTGCTGTCACTTACTGAGCTTAGTAAGTGACAGCATAAGGGATGTGGGTAAGCCATATTGAACTTCTAAACACTATAAAGTAGATATTGCAAAACAAATGAAAGTGGAATGGCTGTTAAACATGATTTTGTCTCCAAAAACAGGTACAGGCATTGGAACCGTTAACCAGAAACCTGTTATCCAGAGAGATCCAAATTACAGAAAGACTGTTTCCCATAAACTCCATTTTATCCAAATAATTACAATTTTTAAAAATGATGTCCCTTTTCTCTGTAATAATAAAACAGTAGCTTGTACTTGATCCCAACTAAGATATAATTAATCCTTATCGGAGGCAAAACCAGCCTATTGGGTTTATTTAATGTTTACAAGATTTTCTAGTAGACTTAAGGTATGAAAATACAAATTATGAAAAGATCCGTTAACCAGAAAACCCCAGGACCCATACCTGTACTTCCCCAGCATACTCTGAATAGCAATTACCACTGTACTTAAAAACATTCGATATGGAATACACTCCACAAATTTTAGCTTGAAGCCAATAAACACCAATCTCAATTTAAGCACACAATTTATCAAGCAGCTTTCATTCAGAGCACATTAAAAAGCAACAGAAGAGAATATCTACAAGTGTTTCAACGCCAGTCCTTTCCAGATGTTGTTGTTAAAGGACGGGGAAAGTGTGTTAAAACACAACTGAAGAATAATAACACAAAAATTCCGAAGTTTTGAGTTTCAGTTTCAACATCTCAGGATATTGTGACAACTATTAAAGGCCACAGTAAAGCTCTCTAAAGACTTACCTGGAAAGAAACTGGCAACGTTAGACCCAAGACAACACCCTCCAGCTGTAGGTTTCAAGTGAATGGTAAGTAGCTCCAGGCCAGCAATGAAATAAAGGTGCAAGCACAGGGTACATCAATGCATTTTCTAGAGAGGGATTTCTCTGGTGACAACAGGTAAGCCATCCGTAGCAACCAGAGAACACACCTCATGCCGAATGCTCCAGAAAACACCATACAGAACACTCCGAGTGCTGGGTGACCAAAATGGGAAGGCAAAACCCAGAAAAAGCTGAGTGACAAAGACTGGAAGGGCTTAGCACATTTGAGAGCAGCTGACTGATTTCATGCTCACGCACTACAATGTTCCGTCGGAAACCAGGCTGCTATGAGCAAAAGGAAACGCACAGAATGAAAAACTGCAATTCACTGCTTTTTTGCTTCCTCTCTGCTGTGGGGACATTTGTCAATGAAGCTTGTTTCTGTACAATCACCTGTTGTCTCCTACAAATCCCTTTACCTGGCATGTGCAACCAACAGTGTTTCACAGAAAAATATCCAGTAGCTCAAAATCCATTTTTGATTCAATTCACATATTTAAAAATTTGTTTACATACCAACCCATTGACCGTCCACGTGGACTGTCATGGAGTCAGTATGTAAACAATTTTTTTAAATATGTGAATTGAATCAAAAATGGATTTTGAGCTACTGGATATTTGGGGTGCTTTGGGGACCGGGGCGATATCCCAGCAGTGCATCGCCCAATACAGAACGGTAAATGTATTTTCCCAAGAATTTCTGGATGTGCAACCAACAGCCCTGAATTGAAATACAACCAAAGCATCACATATGAAATAAAGTTAAGGGCCAATTTAGTGGTTTCACTGGGGTATACATTACCTACTGTCACCCAATGATGTATGATGGACATCACTTACAATGCACTAACAGCAACACAAAAACTTGGATTTTAAAGATTCCAGTACAATGTCCAATATAATTGCTGCCCCGATGATAGGTCACAACTCGAACGTACTTAAACAAAACTTTTGCATATACACATTTAAGAACCATATACTAGCACTTTCAAACAGGCCTCTTCCCCAAGAGAACTAGCACTGGGATATCGGACAGCTTGCTGGGCCAACATACATGTGCCGAAAATCATATCAAAGATTATTGGGGGGTGTATGGCCAACTTAAGACGCCAAAAGGTGGAATGCAGGTTCAATTCGTTTATAAAAACCACTGCTGCCTGTGTTCAACTCACCTTAATCTGAGAGTACTCTGGCTCAAACTGTTCAGTCCACAGGTCCTGCTCATAATAGAACAGACCATCGTTGATAACTTTGACCAACTCTGAGCTCATCTTTGCGCGAGAAGTGTGGTTGCCAGTGCGGTCACCTCCAGGGTGCTTGCGTAGTGAAGGCGGAGTCTGCGTCACAATAAGAATCTTGTTCACGTCTCGATCATCGATCTCATAGTCCGAGTCCTCATCTGACCAGTCAGTGAAAGTATTCTTTCGGCCGTCCATTTGCTCCATTTCCTCGTCAAACATAAAGTCCAACTCCTCTGGTTCATCTTGCTCTTTGGGTGGCTTTTGTGGAGTCACCTGGGAAGGTGTAACCACCTGTGGAGACTTCACTTCATCCGGTTTCTGTTTTAATTAAAAGGAAGCATTTGTTTGTTTAAATATACTTTGGCAATGCCCTCATAGTGGATTTACAACACAAAAAACGCTGCAAATGTTTGGATTTTTCAGTAGCTGCAGTGACCTCCAGGGCAATTTGTATGCGCTACCCTCATTTTGGGGTCTCATTTTTGAGCCAGATACTTTGGTAATCCTATGAACATTGGGCATCAAACTGTTCAGTAGACCCCTGGCATTCGTATTTTGTATGTTTATTCTTGGTACCTGAAGCTATTTTGGAGATACAAACTTGCAAAATGAAAAGTTTTGGGGTAATTTTTTTCGATTTTTCATAGAATGTTTGGTAATTAGAAGTAGAAATACATTGTTACCCATTTTGGGTTGGCAGAATGTGTATTTTTCAAAAATATATGGTTTCCTGGGGTAAACCCTAGGCTTTGGAATCTAAAGTATGCCGTGTTCTGCTGTAGTGCTATGAAAAAAGTTAGAAATCTGCATAAAACTGTCGAGATGACTCTTTTCAAATCAGTTTGATTTTCATGCATAAAGAAATATTGAATCTGGTATAAATCCCTATATCAGTGAGTTTTTTCTTTGCAGACTGATTGAAGCAGATACGCTCCCTTCCCCAGCGCAGTTGATCTGCACAAAAAAGTACAGCTTCAGCTGTGGTGCTGGTAAACATGAATGGAGAGGTGATCAAATCAAAAATGCAAAAGCAGCTCTCCACCCGCACACCTGCATCAAAGAGGAAGCTGTACTTTTCATTGTAGATCAACGGAGCTTGGGAAGGGAACAGATCCACTTCTCTCAGAAATGCAGGCTGAGAGCAGCAAAGCAAATGCTGTGGGTCTTGGCCCTTATATATATTTAGGGCCAGTAAAAACAGAAACCATAGATAGTTCTCAATCAAAATTCTAGCACAAGCCCTATTCACTGAGCTAGGCGTGTATAATATCACTTTAACTCAACCCCTAGTACCTGCGAGTGGAAAGAAAATAAGAAGTACACGGCATATTGATACACCACATAGCGTTCCTTTGAATGGAATGAATCGATTGCATTTGCTTCATACCAGATTCTCAGACTTCAGCAATGTTAGGTTAGAAAGCCATAAATCTTGACCTGGCATTACCTTGGTTCTTGCTGGGGAAGGCCGCGGCCTTTTTTTGACTTCTATCCAAGTATCAGAGTCCAGGTCGGGCAAACTGGCTGATAGCCCCTTTGGCATGGTCTTCAAGTTACTGACCTCTTCCGATTTTGTTGTTCGAGATGGGCTGGATGACCGAGGAGAGCCAGGAGCAGATTCTACATTCAAAAAGGGGAGAAAGGACCACATGAGTGGTTATACATAACATTCAGTTTTGCTATATTTTTACAGCAATCCAACAAGGGCTTTAGATGCTGCTAAACAAACTGCTAATTCTCTCCAGTTCAAGTACAACCCTTCCAAAATGTGCAATTAAATACTGCATTCACTTGCAAGAGCATTTAAAAATAACCTTACGTCATAAGAACCATTTAAATGCATGTCTCTCTTTTTTTGGGTAAGTGAAGGTCACTCACCTGTTTCCTTCTGGAATCCTTGCCTGGGGATAAATTCAGGACAATTTATGAGTTGAGAGAAGTCAGTCTGGGAAGCATCTGAAAGGGAGGGACCTGGAAGCGGCCACATATCTGGCTGCTCTTTCCTGCGAATTTTCCCATCAATAATCTCCACCACTTTGCTGTCCTTTAGTGCCTGAAGAACACAAAAGCATTTTTTACACATGTCTACATATACCTATACATATGCACACAATCACATTCAGACTGGGTACACTTATTTTATGACTAATGTGGTAATATATACAGACACGTAGCCTTATATATAGATACTGACACTACTTATATATACTACTATTTTTTTGTTTTACTTCTTTTAACAGTTCACTCTACCTTGATTATCAGTTCAATGTCAGTGGTGAGAGCCTGTACTCTGTGGAAACCGGCAATCAAAGCAACGGGCAAGAAACCTTCGTTATCCATCTTGCGGCGCAGGAAGAAGTCCCTCTGCAGGTTGTCTACGCTGAAGTAGTATTCTCTGCAGGAAATAAGACACAAAAGTTCCATGTAAAATAATGGTTTCATTTAAAACAAAGGTGTTTAATTGCACCAGTGTATTTGACCCATAGCAACCAATCACAACTTTGTTTTCATTTTCTAACCTGCAGTTGACCAATAGCAGAGTGGTTGCTTTTGTCAACTGCACTTGTGTAATTTCGCACCTATGTTTATGACTAACCCCACTGTAAACACGGGAGGCGAAATCAGCATATCTTGCAGCGATCCACCTTTCCATGCCAGCCTAATAAACTGAGGCAACGTACATCTGCCGTTTGATGTAGTCTTTCAGAAGCTCCTGGTCCACACTGTACAGCTCCGAACTACTCATGTTGTCATAGTAATACGTGATATTACTAGCGATATTTAACTTTGGCCCACGTGTTCCATCGGTTCCATCAAATTTCCTGTACCCGTACTGATAGTCAAATTGAGCTGTAATAGGAGAGGGGAAAAAAAAGTGTATCTATATAAGTATACAAGTCATTATGGTGGTAACTTGTGTTTTTCTTCTATAGAACAATGCCCTCAAAGGGTGATAAATATATATATGAGAACATAAAAGTATTCTTTTTTTGTCAGCTTATCAGTATATTAAGTGTCCACTTACAACGGGTGCCTCCTCGACCACGTCCTCTTCCTCTCCCTCGGCCACGTCCTCTGCCCCTATAGCCACCCCTGACAGCTCCCTCACTTTTCACGCTGGAAGTATCATCAAAGTCCTGCCAATCAGCCTTGTTATCAGGATACATCGCTGTATTAGGGTAGAGATAGAAATACTTTACACACCAACCAAAAGGGTGTTTGAAGGCCATCCATCACTGGGATGAGATGGTAGGAAAAAAAATTAATTGTCAAGCTATTAGGAATGGGGTATAAGAATCAAGGAAAGTTCTATATGCATGTAACTGCCTCCCTAGAGTGTGGCATGGATAGTCATATATAGCCGAAAATGGAATTCTACAGGTGTAGCATTAGCAGGAATCAACAAACCTGCACAAAGCAGCTTCATAAAACCACGCCACTGTAGCGGAGCACTATTAACAGATGACTTTTGTAAAAAATAAAATTATGTTCCCATGACAAAATTCCTTTCATTCCACTTGAATGGCTGCCTTCAGCTGCTTTTTTTTTATATAAAAACTAGTTCAGTCTCCAGTAAATGGTGATCGCACATTTAAATGCACATTTTTTGTCAGTGTTACTGGTCTTTCAATGTCACATGAACAGGTACATAGTTGGCTCCGGTTCGAGTAACCCACAGCAGCCAATCAGTAGTAGGCATTTGCTGGTCATCTGAAAGCAAAGTTAATGGCTATGGGCTATAAACCTGGTGCCAACTTTGCATTTATTTTACTAACTTCAATGTGTTTGAGATAGAAAACTGCACTAGGTGAACATACTTTTGGGGTCACTGCGGTTCAGTGGGTGTCGTTGCTGATCGTTCTGCCGGTTGTTCCTGGAAGCGGTTTTCTCTCTTGGTCCATCAGGCTTCATCTCGATTTGTAGGGGTACCCACTTGTGTTTGTTTCCTGCGGGAAACGCTTCAATGTAAATTAAATCGGATTCATTTCAATCCAGTATCCCAAGAAATATCACAACAATCCCTTAGACTTCCCTCTAACTTTTGATGAAATTTATATTTCTATAATTACAGGTATGGGGATCTGTTATCCAGAATGCTCGGGACCTGGAGTTTTACGGATAACGGAACTTTCCGTAATTTGGGTCTTCATGCCTTAAGTCTACTATAAATTAATTTAAACATTAAATAAACCCAATAGGCTGGTTTTGCTTCCAATAAGGATTAATTGGGATCAAGTACAAGCTACTGTTTTATTATTACAGAGAAAAAGGAAATCATTTTTAAAAATTTGGATTATTTGGATAAAATGGAGTCTATGGGAGACTGCCATTCCGTAATTCGGAGCTCTCTGGATATCGGATTCCGGATAAGGGATCCTATACCTGTACACATATACACAAAAATACACTACATGCACATTTAAAGATTTCTATACAGAACAAAATGTACTATTAAAATGAAAACAAAATTTAGTGAGCATGTAAAATTAGACAGTACTAATACCACCAAAGCATAGTGTATTATACACAATATTCCTTTTATTCATTTTTATATTTAACCTATACATGGAGGTGCTATAACATGTGCCCTTACTTTGCCTTTAGAACACAAGGCACTGTCTGACAGCTATGGGCAGTAGGATGGACTGCTGTTTTGGCTTTGCTGTTGTGTTACATTAAAGGACATCTATCATAGTAAATTTGTGTGTATAAGGTGTATAGAGCCTGCAATTTGGTTGGTGGAAACAATATGCTGCCATATATGCTGACATAATGCGAAGGAGAAGCAAGTCCCTGGGAGGAGTATTATTTGCATATCCGGAAGTAGGAGCAGTAAATGTGCAATCAATTACTTGCTCAATATGCAAATGCATGAGCCCCAACATGGCCATCTGTACTGTGGCCATTTTGTTACCACCTAATGGAGTACGGGTTCAATTGAACACACCTCTGGTACCCTTTAAAATAGTTTAAACATTCTTCCAATACAGTGGTTTTCAATATGTATATGCAATATGTATATGCTCTATGAGCTTTACTACTGCAGTCTATACATTAGAAAAATTAGTCAACTAATGTAGCAACCAACGGATGTCAGCAACCTGGCTTACTGAGCTGCTACCTATTAAAGTATTTAAAAAAAAAAAAAAAAAAAAAAAAAAGATTGAAAGCAAATTAAAACAAAAAAATCTGGTGTACAAAGTTTTTTTTTTTTTTTTTTAATTATAAAGTAGTTGGCTTTATTGCTACATAGAGAAGCTGCCATATGGCTTGGTACTATGTAATGGCCACTGAATGCCACTCTTTATTTACAGATGATAGTCTGAACTATCATCTCATTAACGCCAGTCACTAGAAAATATTCCATTGCTATAAAGCCAAGTAAGCAGATGGCTGGTCCTGGTGGAGATTTACTGGAGGCAGTTTAAAAAAAATTCCCTTCCAATTTTTTGTGTTACTGGTCCTTTATCCGTTTGCCTAAATAAAGGAATTTTATGGCTATTTGAAAAGCACCATCTAGTGTTCAGAAATGGCAGTACTGCCTTACTGAAGTCATAAATAAAAGTCTAAATAAATTAATAAAACAGGCAAGCGGTACCGTATAAATTTAAAATATATGACCTCATGGTACGGTATTATTTTTGAGTAATATGATCTTAGATATAGTAAAGGAAGTGCCTTTTCTTTACCCCTGTACCCTGATCCCTATCCTTACCAACATCCCTTCCTATCCCTTCCCTAACGGTGTACCAAGATATGCTTAAAGAAATGTGTATGATGCATGAAAGTATACTGTATATCCAATTTTACATGAAAATCAATAAAGAATATTTGGAAATAAAATTAAAATATAAAAGGAAAACAAAACTCAGTAAGATGGACACACTGTTTACAAGAGTTTTCCAACCTATAGTCTTTGCCCAGTAACCAAATCTGGCATGATAGCTGCAAACTTAGTGCTGCAGAGAGGGAAGAAGGCATGCCAGAATTCAGCTCAATCAATGGTAATGTTGAAAGGAGACATGGTTTGGGCTAGGCAGAAATCAGTTTGCCAAAATCCGCATGTTGATTTCAGTTCTCGACCGCTATCTGAATCTTCTTGCCAGCTCCGGAGCTAACAGACTTGGCAGATTTCAGCAGAGAAACGAGAGACTTTGCTTTTCGAGCCAAAACCCGCAGTCTGTTTGCACCGGAGCCAACACAAGGCTTATGGACATGATTTCAGTCGGAGGCTGAAATCAGTCTGCGGATTTCGGCAGGCTGATTCCTGCCCTGTCTGGCCCTAGCCTTAGATCTTACCAAGTATAGTAACCCTTGAAATCAGTGTGTATTGTTAAAGGAAACCTAATTTGATCTCCAGTGAAAATAAGAGATTTCATCTCTAACTGTACCTTTCTTTTTGTTTGCTGATCTCTGGCAATCATCATCACCGTTCTTCTCCTCACTGGACTCATCCGATTTCACCCTCTGGTTTTCCTTCCCGTCTGCACTCTCTTCTTTCATTTCCTTCTTGCCCAGGGATTTGCGGCTTGGCTGGAGTTTGCTTGATGGCTAGTAGTAAAAACAAGAGGCACAGACTTCAGTGGGCAGTTTCATATGACCGCAAACACTTGCTGCAGAGTGTATACACCAGCATTTGCTTATTAGCTGCCTAGTCTGGTGGGAGGGCATGTGATTAGAAGTTACCGTTTTAGTGAAGCTTGGTCCCTTGTTCTGTGAAAAATGGCATCCTGATGCCATGTGGCCTATGGCTGGCCATAACCAAAGATCCTCTTGTGTTGCAAAGTCACAAAGATATTTTTAACCCCCTATGTTTTTGCCAACTTTGGATGGTCTGATTTTATACCCTGTCCAGTTAATCATTGAAAGGCCCAGATCTTACAACAATTGGAAGGTAATATTAAAATATATTAAAAAAATATATGTATCCATTTATATTTTATTCAGGGTAAGTCTGTACTGGTCAAGTGTAGTACTTCTCCAGCTTTCTGTAAACTTAACCACATGGCAGGTTCAGTTTGAATGGATATGGGAAAGCTGCTCTATGTACCCAAAACAAAGCTGCTGTCAGAATTAAATGTGCCCCCCTGCTCTTAAATCTACATTTGGCATTGTGTAACAGCAGAATTGCTCGCTTTCTGTCTCTGCCCTACCCTTAAAGTGAAGATGGCCATAGATAAACTTACGCTTTCAAGGCTCATGCAACGGCAGCAGTATTTAAAGCTTTGCCCAATGAAAAGAATGTTCCAGCAGCACTGACAAGGTGAAACAAGTGGTTTATTTGTACACACAAAACAAGCTGTATCGTAGCACTAATAACCCACTTGTTTCACCTTACTAAAGTGCTGCTGGAGCATTCTTTTCAGTGAATATCTGACAGGGCACCAGCTAGCACGGAACGCTGCAAAAAATGGTATGTGTTTCTGTAGTGCTAATTCATATGGTTGTTATTAAAGATTATTTAGATTAAGTTATTAAAAATAATTAAATTACTGTCTATGTCACAATCTAATTCGTGATTCAGCCCTTTAGGATATAAAGTGTGTATCAAATATTCGTCGGTGAAGGAGGGGTTAAGAGATTAAAAACCAAAAATCTAAGACATGTAACAATACGACTTGCCGCAAAGAAATGTTTAAGTACTGGTAAATTAGTTACCTCCTTCGGTATAGTGAACTTATATTGTCTAATTCTATCACGAATAGACTGAATAATTTCCCCTATGTAAGAGAAACCACAAGAAACCACGTAGTTGGATTCCCAAGTGACATGGCCTCCAATTGACAATTTCTTTCCAGAATGTGGGTGGCTACAAGATGTAGTTCTAATAACACCAGAACATTAATAGCACCAATCACATAGTATCTTTTAAGGGCATTAAAACTCTCTTGGACCAAAATCTGCCTTTACCAACCAATCCTGAAAATTTCAAGGACGGAGATAGAATAATAAAGGTGTAATTCTCTATAAATGTTGAGTCTCAGAGCATTCTGGGGGATATGTACCTTCCCTCAGACACAGTGCCACGATATACACACACACACGCATCCAGAGTGAATGCACATATATATGGTGTATATACGCACCTTTACAAATACAATGTCCAGAAGAGTCTGCACTTAAACAGATGTGATGAAGGACCAGCTCTCTGCTTTTTTTCCCCCCACTACAAAAATAAGCCTATTATAAAGCACTGCAGACTATGTTGGTGCTTTATACAATGAAAGCATTAAGAAGTAGGCGTCTCCAGTCTATGGATTAGCATGGCAGAAACAGAGCAGCCTCGAGCTGCAGCAAAGGGGAAGCAAATTAAATGACGTCTCCTAAAGATTATATTCACAAAG